>NC_068984.1:136808648-136812926 GCF_001194135.2 Octopus bimaculoides | reverse complement strand
TATATTTGTATATACATATATAAATATTCATATATACATATATATATATATTTGTATATCCATATATATATATATATATATATATATATATAGAGAGAGAGAGAGAGAGATGCACACACACACACACACACACACACATGTGCACACAAGCATGCTTAAACAAAGGCATAATTTTTGAATGATATATTTCTAAAAAAAAAACAGAATTTGATGACTAATGTTTAGTAGAGTAGCCTTGTGCAATTTTAATGATTTTTGCTCATTTAAGCATTGCACTAATGAATAGTGTCTGTGCAAATGAAACAGTTCAACACAGAGTTTTTGTTTACTTCTGAGATGTCAGTGAGTGTTTTATCTTCATCATCATCATTTAATATCCACTTTCCATGCTGGCATGAGTTGGATGGTTTGATAGGTAACTGGCATGCTGAAGGACCATGTTGAACTCCCTTGTTAATTTTAGCATGGTCTCTACAGCTAGGTCTCCTTCCTAATGCCAACCACTTCACAGAGATTTTAATGTTGTAGCTACTGATTTTCTGTAGAAACTAGAGCTAACACTGACAGTTACAATGTTTTGTATAGGAAAACATCTACATAATGTGACAAATGACAGAAAATAGTTAATTGGTGTATATTCATATTTCAGGTAGTATTGGTATTTCTTCAGTATCACATCATAGGTAATGGTTGTATATGCATATTTCAGGAAATATTGCTCTTTCTTCAGTATCACATCATAGGTAATGGTTGTATATGCATATTTCAGGAAATATTGCTCTTTCTTCAGTATCACATCATAGGTAATGGTTGTATATACATATTTCTGGAAATATTCCTCTTTCTTCAGTATCACATCTTAGATAATGCTTGTATATGCCTATTTTGGGAAATATTGCTCTTTCTTCAGCATCGTATCTAACCCATTGCTTAAATAGTCATCAAATTTAGTTGTGTAACATCTTTTGATATATATTAAACACATTCTTGACAATTAGTAGATACGTATTAATTGCTGGTAGGGACACCATATGTTATTACACAACCCTAATATACTACCAAGTATATGGAAGGCATGTATCCAATAGTCAGGTTAGGGGGTTGCTCTGAGATGATTAGCTGTATTTTCTGCTATTTGTCTACAGTGAGAAATTTTCTCCATGACAGAATACAGTGAGTAGCTTTCCTGCAGGGTCAAATATGCCTGAAGCATATTTGAACTGGTGACAAGTTTGTATTTATTCACATTACCACTTAATGCTGTTGCCCCACACACTTAAAATACTTAACCCATAATCATTAGTGTGACACAAAACATATTTTGTTTCTTCTATAATCTTCAGTTTTGAGTTCTTTATTCTTAATGGCTGGATAGTGCTTCTTTCAACTGCTCATAAATGTGCTCATACATACACTCTTTTTTACTCTTTTACTTGTTTCAGTCATTTGACTGCGGCCCCGCTGGAGCACCGCCTTTAGTCGAGCAAATCGACCCCAAAGCTTATTCTTTGTAAGCTTAGTAGCTATTCTATCGGTATCTTTTGCTGAACCGCGAAGTTACGGGGACGTATACACACCGGAATCGGTTGTCAAGCAATGTTTGGGGGACAAACACAGACACACAAACACACATACATATATATAGATACATATATACGACGGGCTTCTTTCAGTTTCCGTCTACCAAATCCACTCACAAGGCTTTGGTCAACCCAAGGCTATAGTAGAAGACACTTACCCAAGGTGCCACGCAGTGGGACTGAACCCGGAACCATGTGGTTGGTAAGCAAGCTACTTACCACACAGCCACTCCTGCACATATAAAAGCCATATTTAACTGTATATAAGTGACATCCTATATTTTGATAGAAAAGTTGGTTGGGAACTTCTATAACTAAGATCCATGGAAGATGGGATTATAAAGGTCAAGAAATTTTTGAAATCATATTGGATATCAACTGTTATTAGTGGAGTAAGACAATTAAATGAATTGCCACATTGATCACATTTATTAACAAAATAATTTATGAAATTATGAACACAATTACGGAACAGCCACTACATACATAATATACGATTGTAAGGTAAATTATATCAAAGAAATCATTAAAGTAAATTAAATAAAAGAAGTCATCAAGGCACATTTGAGGTTAAGCACAATTGTAAAATTATCAATTAATAACTAAAGATTTATTAATTACAACTCAAAAGAAATTAAACTTAAAATCAATTTTAAAAGCCATCAAAGGCAGATTCTATTTCATCACTGATGCTGAAAATGTTCTCCTATTCTTTCTGTGTTAAATCTTCATGTCTGTCCCCTGATACGGGTCTTTCCCCATCTTTTATCTTTTGTGTCCTTGATAATCTTGATCGTCACCCTGCAAACGGTTGTCTTTCGTCGCATCTATGCTGTTTTCACGAAATTCTTCAACATCGTCGTGGTTATTTAAAATCTACAGTTTCGTGCTTGTATCTGTAGGATGGAATTTGTTGAGGCAGATTTTTCTATGACTGGATGTCCTTTCTGTCATCCACCCAGACCTGTTTCCAACCAAGGTAAATCATCATCGTCATTTAACGTCCGCTTTCCATGCTAACATGAGTTGGACGATTTCACTGGGGACTGGCGAAGCGGATGGCTACATCATGCTCCAGTTTGATTTGGCAGAATTTCTCAAAATGGTGCATTTTATGTGCCACCTGCACAAGAGCCAGTCCGGTGGCACTGGCAACGACCTTCCTCGAATGTCTTTTCACGTGCCACCGGCACAAGTGCCAGTAAGGCGACGCTGGTAACGATCACGCTCAAATGGTGCTATTTACGTGCCACTGGCACAGAAGCCAGACAGCTGCTCTGGCAATGATCACGCTCGGATGGTGCTGTTAGCGTTCCGCTGGTACAGGTGCCATCACGATTTTGCTTTCACTTGCCCCAACAGGTCTTCGCAAGCCGAGTTTAGTGTCCAATAAAGGAGAGGTTGGCATGGGTGCCATAGTGTGTGTTTGTGTTTGTCCTTCTATCATTTGACAGTCAGTATTGTTTTGTTTACATTGTTGTAACATAGTGGTTCAGCAATCAAGACCAACAAAAGACCAATATGTGCCAGAATTGGAAACTTTTTACTGCCATTAATCTCATCACCCTACCTAGACCTGCAGAGGTCATGAGCACTCTCTCTCTCTCTATCTCTTTCTCTCTTTCTCTCTCTATCTCTTTCTCTCTTTCTCTCTCTATCTCTTTCTCTCTTTCTCTCTCTATCTCTTTCTCTCTTTCTCTCTCTATCTCTTTCTCTCTTTCTCTCTCTTTCTCTCTCACTCCTTGATTAAAAACTTACATAGAAATTATAATGTTTAAGCCACTTGAAATAAAAGCACAGATGAGGCTAGGGCAGAAAAGCGGCAGCTGCAATATCATAGAAAGATGCGATTTAAACCCATTCAGTGTTAGTCGTCCATGGAAAAGTGGATGATGGTTTTGATGGTGGTGGTGGTGGCGATAATGATGATGATGATGATGGTGTGATGGTGATGATGGTGATGTTGATGTTGATGGTGATGATGATGATGATGGTAATGATGATGGTAATGATGATGATGATGGTAATGATGATAATGGTAATGATGATGATGGTGATGATGATGATGATGGTAATGACGTTGATGATGCTGATGATGATGATGATGTGGTGGTGGTGGTGTTGGTGTTGGTGGTGGTAGTTATATGAATTTAGAAAAGTAGGTGAAATGTTATTTTGCTATGTTTTATAAAGATGAAATTTTTACTGCCAGATATCGCAGATGGAGATGTTTCGAACCATCTTGTGCCTGATTTAGTTCCAATAAGTTTAAGTCAATTTATACTCGAATAGCAAGGGAAAGAGAATGGATGGAAGAGGAAAGAGAGGAAGAGTGTGTGTGTGTGTCTGAGAGAGAGAGATGGACATGGAGAAATATATTGTTTTGCATGACCATCCAACTTATTCCAGCAATGAAGCTGATATATGTTGCCGCCACCATCTCTACCACCACCACCATCTCTACCACCACCACCATCATCATCGTCATCATTGTCAGTATCAATCTCGTTGTTGTTGTTGTTGTGTTGTTTGAAAACTGGCTTAAAAATTTAATGCAAATTTCGGTAAGATAAAATTGATTGCTAAATTTAAAAGCATGAAGCTTTAGGCGAACTGAAGATACGACAAAAATACATACACAAAACATTTCACTGTAATACCTGTGCTCAGCTACGATAACAAACGTAAATTTAAAAAA
>NC_068984.1:136808141-136808638 GCF_001194135.2 Octopus bimaculoides | reverse complement strand
CTGTAATACCTGTGCTCAGCTACGATAACAAACGTAAATTTAAAAAAAAAAAAAGAAAAAAACCAAAAAAAAAACCCAACAAAAAAACCCTAAAAAATACAAGAACAAGAATGCAGAAACAAAAACAAAAACCAAAAAAAAGAAAAATAAATATAAACTTGATGGTATGGTAATTTATGAGAAGTCAATTTATTTGTCAATTAAAATGATAATGTTAATGTTAATAATAACACCAATAATGATAATAATAATAATAATAATAATAATAATAATAATGTTAATAATAACACCAATAATAATAATAATGTTAATAACACCAATAATAATAATGATGGTAATAATAATAATAATAATAATAATAATAATAATGATACTAATAATAATAATGTTAATAACACCAATAATAATAATAATAATAATAATATTAATAATGTTAATAACACCAATAATAATAATAATGATGGTAATAATAATAATAATATTAATAATAATAATGA
>NC_068984.1:136799361-136806313 GCF_001194135.2 Octopus bimaculoides | reverse complement strand
ATTGATTGAAAACACCTAAAGCTCCATGAGACTCCGCAGGGGATGGTGGCGAACTCTGCTGTACTCTTTCACCACGACTTTCTCTCACTCTTACTTCCGGTTTCTGTTGTGCCTGTAATTCAAAGGGTCAGCCTTGTCACACTGTGTCACGCTGAATATCCCCGAGAACTACGTTAAGGGTACACGTGTCTGTGGAGTGCTCAGCCACTTGCACGTTAATTTCACAAGCAGGCTGTTCTGTTGGTCGGATCAACTGAAACCCTCGATGTCGTAAGCGACGGAGTGCTCTAATAAATGGAAACTTTGGACACATTTAAGTTATTAGAACAGATCTACAATAAAAGCCATTCCAGCCATGACCACTCTGTCTTTTTCATAGACATTACATATTTAATATTACATTATCCAATATGTCTTATTTTTTTTTCCAAGATGGTAAGTTGTAATTTATGGGCGCGCTGCCTCTTATCTTCAAATTAGAGATCTAGTGTAACTGCTTACCACAGAGTGGACTCTGTTGAAAAGTTAGAGGCACTCAATGATCGTAGATTTACTGGATTAAGGCTGACCTGAGAAATTGACAACAACAAGCTACAGGTGTTGGAACTAAACATTACCTTCACCAGTTTAGAATGACCTGTATATGTGGATGAGAGAATTGGAGGCAGAAGTGATCACAAGAGAACTGGAAAAGAAAGACCAGGCAGTGGGAAAGACAAACAACAACGTAAGAAATACATCTCAAACCAAAGAAGAACCTAAAGAAAAAAAAATAATAATAGCGCTACCGATAAGGAAGGGACAACTGGTATCAATGACTTAAGTGATTTAAATGAGGAGGATCAGAAGATTTTAGATGAGTTGCAGGAAGTGGAGGCGCAATGGCCCAGTGGTTAGGGCAGCGGACTCGCGGTTATAGGATCGTGGTTTCGATTCCCAGACCGGGCGTTGTGAGTGTTTATTGAGCGAAAACACCTAAAAGCTCCACGAGGCTAATCTACACGGTGATGCATCAGCATGGCCGCAGCTCTGAGCTGAAACTTAAAAAAAATAAAAAGAAATAAAAAAGAAATAAGAAAAAGATTGCCAGCATTAAAAGAAGGAAGTTGCTAGAAATGACTAGGAAATGACTATAGGTGCAGAAGTGGCTGTGTGGTAAGTAGCTTGCTTACCAACCACATGGTTCAATGATTAGCCAGAGATGATTTTTAAAATGAGAATATCCGAAATAAGCTCAACTGCTCTCACAAACGAGAATACTAAAAATGAACCCAACCACTCTCAAAAATTAAGTGAAAAAAAAAACAGAAATATAATCCAGGATCCTTGTCTGGTACCGGATCGATCCCAAAATCTAATCAGTTCGTGCCAGTCATGAGGCCAAACATCCCTAAAAATTTCATCCAAATCCATCTAGCAGTTCTTGAGATATCTTGTCCATGGATAAACAAACAACCAAACATGACTGGAAACAATACCTTTGCCTTAACGAAGGTGGAGGTAATGACAAAGATCTCTAATTGAAGCTCAAGACAAGTAACTTCGAGGGGAAGGGTTTAGCTGATTAGGTTGAGCCTGGTACTTGACTAGTACCTCATTTTATCAACCTCAAAGGAGTGAAAGGCAGACTGGGGAGTGGGTAAGTTGATTTCATTAACCCCCAGTGTCCAGCTGCTACTTATTTTATTGCCCCTGAACAGATGAAAGGCAAAGTCAGCCTTGGTGGAATTTGAACTCAGAATGTAAAGAAAAGCCTTTAAGCATTTTGTCCAGCAGAGTAAGGATTCCACCTCATAGTCTATAATACTATTAATTATCAAAGTCTCTCTTCAGCGTACATCTTTATAGCCTGGTTGCTATTACCTGATGCTCTGATCCCACTGCATCTCTGAGATATGATGCTATGATATATATACATTGTGACAAACATTATTATTGTGGTACACATGTGCACACACACATGGATGTGTATATTCATACACACATACATATACATATATATGCAGACACATACATATACATCTATATGCAGGTACAACACACACACACATGTATATGCAGACACACATACACGCACGTATATATATATATATATATACGTACACAAATACATACGCATGTATATGCATGCACACACACACACCAAACACACATATATATATGTATATGCAGACACACATACATATACATGTATATGCAGGCACACACACGCATACATATACATGTATATGCAGACACATACATATACATGTATATGCAGGCACACACACACACACACACACAGACACATGTATATGCAGACACACACACACACACACACAAACACATGCACACGCACTGAATTGTATTCATTCTTCTATCTTTTATTTAATTAGTCCTTGCTTGCTTTGGTTGTCAGGTAGGTAGGCGTGTGGCTGGTGCCACCGCGGGGTGGGGGTGGGGGGCAGGGTGTCGGGGGAAGTTAATTAGAATTAATTTGACTGAGTGGAATGGGAGAAAAGGCTGAAATCTGAAGCGCCAAACTGAATAACTGAATGTCAAGTATCAGTGACCTGCTCCGAATCCCTCTGCTCCTCTTATTTCTCTCTCTTTCCATACACCTCTTCAAAGTTGCGCACTCGCACGCACACATGCATTCAATTACGAAATGGCATAGACAGACAAGCAGTCGCTCATATACATATATACGCGCGCGCACACACACACACACACACACACTCTCGAACTGTGGCCATATTGAAATTTTGTAAAACAAGACAAATGAGATGGTGTTTGAGGAATTAAAATCTGCATGTTGCATGTGCAGTTGCATCGAACGAATAAATCAATTGACCGTTGTGGTTGATGTCTTAAACGGAACCTTTCCAAGCTCACTTATCATCTGCAACCTGCACCGCCATCCAGACGGACGCTATTATTACTACTGCTGCTGGTATTGTTGTTGTTGTTGCTATCAAACATGCTTTAATGTTTCCACTTCCTCCACCTCGCGCCATCTCATTCCAAATGTTTGCATGCCATTTCTTTGACTCTTAGGTGACGTTTTTTTTTTGCACTAATTGCAGGGATTCCTGCTGTGTTTTAGTGAATGTTAGCTGCAGTGTGTATCCAAGTTCATTGTCTGAGACACTTGGCACCTCTCACACGCAACCCCTTTTTTTCAAAAAACAGATCAGATCAAACTCCTTCCCATTTTCATCTTGCTATAGAGAAAGGATGACCCAACACTCAGCTCACCGAGAATTCATATGACATGCTAGAAATAGTAGTCAAAATACTTGCAAATCACATCGCACCATTCAGCTAGAATATATATTTCTTTAGTGAAGGCGTGTGGCTTAGTCGTTAGGGGCATTCAGCTCATGATCATAAGGTCATGAGTTCAATTCCCAGCGGCGCGTTCCGTCCTTGAGCAAGACACTTTATTTCATGTTGCTCCAGTCCACTCAGCTGGCAAAAATGAGTAGTACCTCTATTTCAAAGGGCCAGTCTTGTCACACTCTATGTCACACTGAATCTCCCCGAGAACTACGTTAAGGGTACATGTGTCTGTGGAGTGCTCAGCCACTTGTACGTTAATTTCACGACCAATCTGTTCCGTTGATCGTATCAGCTGGGACCCTTGTCGTCACAACCAACGGAGTGCTCCTATATTTTTTTATTGCCCACAAGAGGCTAAACATAGAGGGGACAAACAAGGACAGACAAAGGGATTAAGTCGATTACATCGACCCCAGTGCATAACTGGTACTTAATTTATCGACCCCGAAAGGATGAAAGGCAAAGTTGACCTCAGCGGAATTTGAACTCAGAACGTAATGGCAGACGAAATACTGCTAAGCATTTCGCCCGGCGTGCTAATGATTCTGCCATCTCGCCACCTTAATAATTGTGATAACTTTCTGAAGGAAGGTTAATTAGTGCTATTCACCTCAGTATTTCACTGGTGCATTATTTTATTGGCCCCAAAAGGATGAAAGGCAAAGCTGAATCAACCACAGAGTTGTTAGAGCACTGGATAGAATACGTTGCAGAATTTTTTTTGACTCTGTATGCTCTTAGTTCAAATCCCACTGGGACCAACTTCCCTTTCTTTCAGAACTGATAACTAACCCTTTAGCATTTAAACCAGCCATGTCCCGCTTGAATGTTCTATTCGTTTTACATAAAAACTGGCCAGATCCAGCCTCTCACAATTACCCTACAATTATTGTTCTAGTGCACGCTACTTTAGCTAGCAAAATTATTATCTTGAGGTTGGGTGACAACAAGTCTCCTCAAATCTCAAGAATCTTTCTTAAGATTCTTGCACAGTAGAGGATGGTAATTTCCTGCAAGTCAACAATGCGAGTCTCAATTCCAGTTTCTTTCAGTCTTTTATTATTATTATTGCCTTTGCACAGCTTCTAACGCTGGAGATGTACTACGGTGTCAGCTGTTCACTACCAGTGAACTAAGGTAACACCTCTTATTTTTCGAGCACCTTCTGGAGTATTCGAGTGGTTTGAAGTAGTACTGTTTTCTGCAAGTGCTCTACCTTTATTGCAGCCCCTATTTATTCCGCGTACTTCTCAAGATTTTTACTCACTGTTCCCAGGGCTCCGACAATTATTGGTACTACTACCACCTTTTTCATCGACCACAACTGCTTAACTTCCCAAGCTAACCTGTTATATCTATCGATTTTTCTTTCTTCCTTATCGCATTCCTTGTTCTCAGCTGGGAATGCTATGTCTATGATCCAGCATAGTTTGCTTTCTTTTTCAATTAAGACTATGTCTGTCTTCCTATTCTCTATCTTTGCATTTCTATTTTCGACGATGCCTTCAGGTTTGTGGTCATACCAGTTTTTTGCTCTGTCAAGTCCATACTTGTTGCAAAGTGTCCAATGGACAAGCCTAGCTGTATTGTCGTGGCATCCCTTATATTCCTTCTGGGCTAGTGGCTTATTATTATTATTATTATTATTATTATTATTATTATTATTATTATTATTATTATTATTATTACTATTTATTATTATTATTATTATTATTATTAATATTATTATTACTATAAACAGCAAAATGAATCAATCATTAGACAATGTTGTAATGAATAGCATAAGGAGTGCAATTGATGAAAGGTTAAAAGGTGAAATGTTGTTAGTTCCAGCACTGTGACAAAGTGTATTAATATTTTCATATTCGCAGATCGCACCACCGCTAGGGGCAATTGCAGCGACTGATTACTGAATATTTTCCTCTGAGATAATTAGATTTAATGAAGATGTCAATTACCATCAATCAATAAATTTCTCCACTCGTCTTCCCTCCCTTCTCCCCATTTCTCTCTCTCTTTCTCTCTCTCTCTCTCTCTCCCTTTCTCTCTTATTTGTCTTCACTTTAATATTAAACGTCATTTTCCTGTGCATCTTCTGTTTTTTTCTCTTCAAGTCTTGTCGGCTTCACACTTGATAACTTTCTTTTTCTTCTTGTCCTCCCTTTGTACTCATTTCAGTCTTTGGACTGTGGCCATGCCGGGTTACCACTTTGAAGGGTTTAGTCGAACAAATCAACCCCCAGTACTTGTGTGTGTATGTGTGTTTTCTTTTTTATTTTCAAGTCTGGTATTCATTCTCCCAGTCTTTTTACAGTTACAGGGATGTAAACAAACCTTCACCAGTTGTCAAGAAGACACACACACACACAGACATAAATCAGTGGCGTCCACCTGAAAGCTACTCTAGAATGGCGTTATGGTTTGATGATCTCGTTAAGTGGTCTTGTGTTGGCTCTCTTTAGAATGACCACATTGGTCATGTGTTCTTGCCAGTACATTCTCGGAATCCTTCTCCTGCATCTTTGGTGGATCACATCAAGCCTTCTGTTGATTTTCAGGGTACTCTTCTATGCAGCATTTCTCAACTGGGTGAACCCTAGGGTTCCACAAAAGCTTCCTAGGGCTTCCGTGATAAAGAGTGAGATAAGCTAATGCTAATATCATGATCCTTCTCCTCCATCTTTGGTAGTTCACATCAAACCTTCTCCGGAACCCTAGGGTTCCGCTAAAGGTTCCTGGGGGTTCCGTGAGAAATAGTGATGCTAATACTAATTTCATGATAGTAATATTACTATTCATGCACAACATATTATTGGTTATTGCAATATAGATATCATCCAATCGAACCTATTTTGTCATCAAAAAAATGTAACCACCACATATATATATATATTCGCCAAGATAGATCACTGACCACTACATTTATATTTTTTTCTCCTTGTTTCTTTCTGTGTTCCTTTCAGTTGAAGAGCGTAGCTCTAAACATCAAAGACTTTCTCTATTCCCGAGCATATATATATATATATATATATAAATATTTTATAATTATATACATAACTATAACAAGAGCATGGCTTGCACCTCACCACGCACTCAAAAATAGATGTCAAAAGATACTATTGCCACCTTGCCACCATAAATTCTCATGATCATGTACGTGATTAACCAAAGTTGTAATTCATATCTTTTCTTCTACTAGCTTATTATGTAGTGTGTTTTTCTCGGAGAATTTATAGTGGCAATAGTGTCTTTTGATGTCTGTTATTCAGTGTGTGGTGAGGCACAAGCCAAGCCCTTGTTATAATTACGTATATAATTATAATATATTTATATTAATTTACCTACGAGGTTTTATTTCCACGCTGACCACTTGGTAAAAATCATTTATGATTTTACCCTTATTATTATTATTGTTATTATTATTATTATTATTATTATTATTATTGTTATTAGTATTATTATTATATATATATATATATATATCTAGTGTGTTATGTGAATTTATGGAAAGGTATTCCATAAAACTCAACAAATTTGTTAAAAATGGAGAAGGGAAGATGTTAAAATTTAAGAGAATTAATTCTCTTAAATTTTAACATCTTTTCTCCATTTTTAACCAATTTGTTGAGTT
>NC_068984.1:136798163-136799351 GCF_001194135.2 Octopus bimaculoides | reverse complement strand
GAAATAGTTTTTTGGAATCCTCCAAATTAAAGGAAAAAATATAATTGAACCTTTTCACATCGCTTCCGTACCGGTGGCACATAAAAAGCACCATTTGAGCGCGATCGTTTCCAGCTTTGCCTTACTGGCACTCGTGACATTGGACTGACTCCTGTGCAGGTGGCACGTAAAATACACCATTTGAGTGTGGCCGTTGCCAGTACCGCCGGACTGGCCCTCGTGCCGGTGGCACGTAAAAAGCACCCACTACACTCTCAGAGTGGTTGACGTTAGGAAGGGCATCCAGCTATAGAAACTCTGCCAGATCAGATTGGAGCCTGGTGTAGCCATCTGGTTTCACCAGTCCTCAGTCAAATCGTCCAATCCATGCTAGCATGGAAAGCAGACGTTAAATGATGATGATGATGATGATGAATAGTGATAGGAAAAATTGCAGTATTTATCAGAAGAAAAAAACATGTTTTCAAAGAATCTGTCATGAGAAAGACAACAGGAAAAATTTTCTTAAAATTACTCTAAAAGAAAAAAAATGGTTTAGAAAGGTATGACATAAGGTCATGAAGGATGAACAATGCAAAATAGCATTGCCAGAATGAGTGACAAGGTCCCGTACAGCAAATCAAGGGTCACTGAATAATTTCCCCAAAATCAGGGTTTTTTATAACTGCTGTTAACCTGATTCTAAGAAATGCTTAGCAGTATTTTGCCCATCACTATGTTCTGAGTTCAAATTCTGCTGAGGTTAACTTTACTTTTCACCCTTTCGGGGTCGATGCATTAAGTACCAGTGGAACACTGGGGCTGATTTCATCGACTATACCCCTCCCCCCAAATTTCAAGCCTTGTACCTTTAGTAGAAAGGATTATTATTATCATTATTATCATTATTATTATCATCATCATCATTATTATTATTATTATTATTATTATTATTATTATTGTTAAGGCAGCAACATTTTCAAAATTGTCTGCATGCCGGGCAGAATGCGTAGCGACAGTTCTGAGTTCAAATTCCACCGGGGTTGACTTTTCCTTTCGTCCTTTCAGGGTCAATAAATTAAGTACCAGTTACACACTCGGGACGATGTAATCGACTATCTCTTTCCCCAAAATTTTAGACCTTGTGCCTATAGTAGAAATAATTATTATTATTATTATTCAGTAGTTTTATTTTTATAACGTGCTTTC
>NC_068984.1:136795343-136796280 GCF_001194135.2 Octopus bimaculoides | reverse complement strand
ATTATTATTATTATTATTATTATCATTATTATTATTGTTATTATTATTATTATTATTATTATTATTGCAAGTAATATAATTACCTATTACCACTTACCTTATAAATCTGTTGCTTCACACCTATGCTAAATCATCATCATCATCATCATCGTTTAACGTCCGCTTTCCATGCTAGCATGGGTTGGACGATTTGACTGAGGACTGGTGAAACCGGATGGCAACACCAGGCTCCAGTCTGATTTGGCAGAGTTTCTACAGCTGGATAAAGTTCGTTATTAGCAAATCTCATCTAAGTTTGTTTGATTAACAAATGTATTCTAATTTGCAAGCATCTGTATGCTCGCTCATAAAACAGCAACAACAACTACAGCACATAGCCACACATGCACATATAATCTGTATAAATCAACTCTGTTGAACTTGCGCAATGCAATGTAATAATGTAAAAATGCTATTTGTATGAATGTGTACATCTCTTGCATATTTCTTTTTTGATGTTAATTCTCTAATTGCTCCCATCATTTTCCACTGTCATGTTACTTGGAGATGTTTCCCAAAAGACAACACTCCTGCGTATGCTGATGTCTTGTCATACGGTTTTCTTTCTTTCTTTCTTTATTTATTTACTTAGCGCAGGAGTGACTGTGCGGTAAGTAGCTTGCTTACCAACCACATGGTTCCGGGTTCAGTGCCACTGCATGGCTGGCACCTTGGGCAAGTGTCTTCTACTATAGCCTCGGGCCGACCAAAGCCTTGTGAGTGGATTTGGTAGATGGAAACTGAAAGAAGCCTGTTGTCATATATATATATGTATACAGGGTGTCCAGAAGGTCTGGATACATGGAGGAAATAAAATCATAACATAAACAATTAAATATAAGAAGCAATAATTTCTTAAAGTATTTGTTAATCCCCATGTACCCAGACTTTGTGGACA
>NC_068984.1:136791763-136795054 GCF_001194135.2 Octopus bimaculoides | reverse complement strand
ATATATATATATATATATATATATATATATATATATATATATATACACACACACATATATATATATATATATATACATACATAGACATACACAATGAGCTTCTTGACAGTTTCTGTCTACCAAATTCATCCACAAAGTTTTGGTTGATCTGAAGCAATGGCCTGGAAAAAAAAAAACACTTGTGTAAGGTGCTGCACTGTGGGACTGAACCCAAAACCACATGGTTGGGAAGCGAACTTCTTAACCACACAACTAAATCTGTTGTAATTTCCATCTTAAAGCTTCCTATAATCATAATGTGTAGTTAAAAGTATCAATACATGTACAGTATCAATACAACTATCATTTGCAATGATGAATAAGAAAAACTTCCAGTTTAGCTCTATCGACCATTATTCTGTTTTTCTGAGATTAACAATAATAATAATAATCAGCTGTAAGTTTTTGCAACTTGCATATTCAAAAAGAATCATTCCATTTTCTTTTGTTGGTATATTTATTTATTTCAAACGACACTTATTCAACAACGTGACTATTTGTATTTATTAATTTTATTTCTTCAGATGTCTCTGATTAAAATTAAAAAAAAAAAACGTTTCTTTTTTCTAAAAAAAAAAAAAAATACGTTTATAATATGATTTAAACAATTTGAATTTTCGACTAAAAAAAAAAATGTCTAAACCTTTAATGGAAAAAAGAAAAAAAGAATGACTATCAAAGCACCAGAATTTCAAAAAATGTTGAGAAAATGTTGCAGTTAATAATATATAATGAAAAATTACAAAATAAAAAAAAGATTTTTTTAAATATAAGAATGTAAATATTTTTCTTCCAAGTTTATAAACAATTTAAATTTATTTTTTTTCCCATTTTTATTCTCTCTGCATGGCTTACAAACAAATATATTTCAAAATGTTTCTCCTTTCCTGGTTACAGATTTAGCTGTTGTATGTAGACTTAAAAGCTGGAAATCATTGGTTGATAGTAATTAAATTTTATTTGATCTAATCTAAGTTCTGACTTTATCATAAAGTGTCTCATTAGCGACTGTCAGGCTACTAATTTTCTTTCCAGTATTTACCATCTTCATGCCATGTATGTTAAATATTCAGAAATCAAATATCAAATTTAACATTGTGTTCTTCTTGTTCTGTGCAGTTCATGTCAGTTTTTCACTTTATCAAACCAGCACCATTTTCGTATTGACCTTTTTGGACCTCAAGTTTCTTACCCTTCGTTACTCTTTTTCAATTTCCACTCATTACTACTTCAGCAAATATAGACAGGCTGTGTATTATTTTATATGATCTAAATTTGACCAAAACTTATCTTGTATTTTCATTATCATCATCATCATCATCATTAATCATCATCATCAATCATTATCATTATCATCACTCATCATCATCATCACCATCATCATCAATCATTATCATCATCATCATCATCATCATCATCATCACCAATCATTATCATCATCATCATCATCAATCATCATCAATCATTATCATCCTCATCAATTATCATCCTCATCAATCATCATCCTCATCAATCATCATCATCATCATTATCAATCATGATCATCATCATTATCAATCATGATCATCATCACCATCATCATCAATCATCACCATCATCAATCATCATCAATCATTATCATCATCATCATCATCATCATCATCATCATCAATTTCAAGGCCTCTGTGACTGATGGGAGATTTATAAAAAATGGTGTCTTCAAACCAGAGGCCTGACCTGGAAGCTTGCAAGAGAGAGGGCTTCAGTAGAGGCACCCAAGAGCCAAGTAGTCATGTTATACTAGGTGATGGATGAAGGCTACTACTTCTGAAGTAAGCCACGGCAGGATTTGAACTCTGAATGCAAACAGCTGGAAAAAAATATTGCAAAGCAACCTGCGTGACATTTTGATGTTTCCGCCAGTCTTCTGCTCCCTAATAGCACTTTATTTATCCTCCTTAGTAGAACGAAAGGCAAATTTGATGCTGACTGAATTTGAACTCAGAACGAAGTGAGTTGAAATATAACCTGCAAAGTATTCTGCCAGAGGTTTTAATGACTTTGCCATCAACATATTGAGAAAACAAAGAAATACAATTATTGGACATTACTCTTTACTCTCTTTTTACTTGTTTCAGTCATTTGACTGTGGCCATGCTGGAGCACCGCCCTTTAGTCGAGCAAATCGACCCCAGGACTTATTCTTTGTAAGCCTAGTACTTATTCTATCGGTCTCTTTTGCCGAACTGCTAAGTTACGGGGACCTAAACACACCAGCATCGGTTGTCAAGCAATGTTGGGGGGACAAACACAGATACACATATATATATATATATATACATATATATGATGGGCTTCTTTCAGTTTCCGTCTATCAAATCCAAAGCAGGCTATAGTAGAAGACACTTGCCCAAGGTGCCACGCAGTGGGACTGAACCCGGAAACATGTGGTTCGTAAGCAAGCTACTTACCACATAGCCTACGCCTATGACATTGATGAATATAATTTTTTTTTCTAATCACATTCATTTATAGTTATTGTTTTTCATTCCTTTTTTTTATTTTTAATGTTCTCCACTTTTAATACATCAACTCTAACTCTAGCTATTGTTTATCATGTATTTCGCATCTTTGAATTATTTAATCTCTAAACAATTCTATTCCATTTTCCTACACCAATAAATATGCATAGTCTTATCTATTTACTTAGTGATTCATTCATCACTACTTTGGCAAGCACTGAGAAGATATTCTTAACTGATTTGGTCAAAATAGACCAAAGTATGTCTGTAATTGTCTATTCTACCAGCCTGGAAAATAAAATAAATAATAATAGCCATTAACTAATATTGTTTATTTCTTTTTCCTTATTGCATATTTATATTATTTTCAGTCAGCTTTTAAATTGTGTCTCCACTCCTGCATTAGATATTTTAACGTTAACTTATCTCCTTTATCAAAGATCTGCTATTAAATCAGCTTGTTTATTGACCGCATGCTTCCTGTTCATCCCTTGTTTATATCCTTCGCGCCATCTAAATGGTCATCAGGTTGATTGACCTTTTGTTTCACTCATCCAGTTACCGGTCATTATTCCTCTTCTGTCAATTATCACTCGAGTTCATTGACCTCTTTGTTTTTAACTGCCATATTTGCAGTCGATGAGAGAAGGGAACGCCATCTACACAGTTACTCAACTTGCTAGAAATACCAGTTAACTCTATCGCAAAATCGCATCCTACTGTTGTAGGAAAAAAATAATAAAACGCCACT
>NC_068984.1:136782149-136789253 GCF_001194135.2 Octopus bimaculoides | reverse complement strand
TTACAGCCATACCTAAGTTTCGAACTCAAATTAGCAAATAAAAGAATTTGCTAGGCGAAGTTCTCATCAGTGGCTATGCCAAAACACTAACATATAATTTAGAGACAGAATAACACGTGTTTCATTGTTATATATTATAATTTTTCAAGTTCACCGCATAAGCGCGGTTTTAATCGGCAGCAGATGTTTAGATGTACACTAATTTTATATAGAAAATATGCTGTCTATTGGCTTATGTATATATTTTATGATGCAGCATGAAATTTTGTCAGTGAACAAGTCGCAGTTTCAAAGCGATGAAAATATTTTGACACAAATTAAATTTAAATGTCGAAGTGAATCTAACATTTTTTTTTGTGTGTTTTTTAATGGCTTATAAACACCTTCCATGCTTCAATTGTTTATATGTATATATGTGAGTGTGTGTGTTTTTATATATATGTATATATATATATATATATATATGATGGGTTTCTTTCAGTTTCCGTCTACCAATCCACTCACAAGGCTTTGGTTGACCTGAGGCTGTAGTAGGAGACATTTGTGCAAGGTGCCATGCAGTGGGACTGAACCTGGAATCATGTGGTTGGGAAGCAAGCTTCTTACCACACAGCCATGCCTATATATACAAACACATATACATATATATATATATATATTATTATGTGTGTGTGTGTGTGTGTGTGTGCGTGTACATATATATATATATATATGTATGTAAGGTGGCAAGGTGGCAGAAACGTTAGCACGCTGGGAGAGATGGTTAGTAGTATCTTGTCTGTCCTTACATTCTGAGTTCAAATTCCACCGAGGTCAACTTTGCCTTTCATCCTTTCGGTGTTGATAAATTAAGTACCAGTTACATACTGGGGTCGATCTAATTGGCTGGCCCCCTCCTGCAAAATTTCGAGCCCTGTGCCTAGTGTAGAAAAGAATATATGTATATATGCACATATATATAGAGAGCGACTTGTGGTTCTTCGATGAAGCTCTTCTATAAAACCAGTGTACAATTTTCTGAGCTGCTGCAGATAACACTAACCTGTGTCTGTCTCACTTGATCTCTATCTCTGTCTCTCTTTCTCTTTCTCCTCATCTACGTCTCATTCTTACTTCCTCCCTTTCTCCCCACTCTGTCTGTCTGTCTGTCTGTCTCTCTCTCTCTTCTGCTTTCCTGTTTACTTTGTCTGGTTGACATCAATTGATATTCCACAGAATAACATGCCATTCATCATCTGCATAAGATTGTTGTTCGTCTTCTTCCCCCCTCCCCCCGTAGCTGCTGCTGCTGCTGCTGGGGAACTTTCTTCTCTGCAAAATATCCAGTGTCTTTCTGCTATAAATTAAGACTTGTTTTCATCGTTGTCTGCACACAAAAGGAAACTATGGCTGAACAGGTGTTTTATACACACACACACACACACACATGCTCGCGCTCGCTCTCACACACACACATACATACTCAAGTGCACGTGCTTGAGTGCACATGCTCTCAGGTGTACATACAGATACACACATCATGTGTGTGTGTGTACATGTGCATACAAACAGACACACAGATACAGACACATGCACACATACACACACACTGAATGAGGAAACAAAATGAAAGAAAATGAAAGTATCATTCTACAAATTCAGTCGGATTTATAATTAGTGTGGAGAAGATTTGAACTGTTTCATAAGTATGTATATATTATATAAATGTATTTAATATGTATATTATATGTACATATGTATGTGTATATATATCATCATCATCATAATCATATGTCCCCTTTTCATGCTAGCATGGGTTGAATGATTTGACTGGGGACTCGCGAACCAGATGGCTACACCAGACTCCAATCTTATCTGGCAGATATATATATATGTATATATTACATACATGCATTTATATCTTATATATATATATATATATATATATATATATATATATATATATATATATATATATATATATATATGCATGTGTGCCTTGCTATACATATGTGTGTGTGTGTGTGAGAGAGAGAGGAAATCAAGACAGATAAGTTCTTGTGAGATATTTGCTGAACGTAATGTTACAGACACTCTCTTGTCAGTCTCACCATCGAAAATGAAGTTTAGCAGTGTCTGGCCTCTCGGAAACCTGTTACAATCATTTTCCATGTTTATCCTCTGCAGAGTATCACTGGAATCAATTTGACAGACAAAATCCTTCTTAAGCATGCAGGGTCCAGTCATGTAGAAGCAACGATCATGAGGTGTACCCTCTACTGGGCTGGGCATATAATCCTTAAGAAGGATTCCTGCCTCCCAAGAACAGCGCTCTATGTTGAACTAACTGAGGGCTCTCATAAATGTGTGGTGCAAGGAAGTGTTTTGGAAGACCCTTTTGAAGTGCATCCTCACATCCAGCTGTAGAAACTCTGCCAGATCAGATTGGAGCCTGGTGTAGCCATCTGGTTCACCAGTCCTCAGTCAAATCGTCCAACCCATACTAGCATGGAAAGCGGACGTTAAACGATGATGATGATGATGATGATGATACAGGAACTCCAACATTGTTGCTACCTCAGGTTACGAGATTTTGTGCTTATGGAAATAAGAAAAGTATGACGTTTAGTTCTTGGGTACTGTCTGCAATTTCTTTCTTACAGAGACTGGTATTGCGTAGTTTTAAATTGTTGACAATTTAAAACTACACTTGCTTTCTTAGCTCAGTGGTAACTTGCGTTTTAGTTAAGATCAAAGTATATAGTTAATGATTTGTAAAGATATCACGTAACACACATACACACATGTATATATATCATGTACATAATGTGAGTGTATATATACCTGTGTGTGTGTGTGTGTGTGTGTGTGTTTATCATCAACACGAACACAACCACCAACAGCAACTGTGATATAAAGTATGAAGTAGACAAGCAAATCCATTTCAAAGAAAGGCATATCATGTGGTAGTCTTGTGTATTTTAAAAGTTGAATGAAACGTCTTTGATCTTAGGCCTGTGAGGAGTGACTTGAGACTAAACACCCACAACAATACAATCTGCAAGAACAACGCAACCACCACACAACCAACAATACCTGCCCAGCATCACTAACATCTGAACCAGTGTAATTGCATCACTATTACTATCAATCCAACTGGTTACAGCAGATATCAGCACGTACTCCAGTACTGCGTGTATCGGTGTTTGTGTGTGTGTGTGTGTGTGTGTGTGTATTTATGTCTTAAGTCAGAAGTGCAAGAGAGGAGTTGCCTATAAAATCTGGTGACCCTTTAGTGAACTGTAATTGAATAGTACTTTTAGTACTTTCTCTTCCTCAGCCCTTCACCTTTTCATTTCAGCTTCATTATTGCATCAGAAAGAATTAGGCAATTTTCTACTCTCACAAAACAGATATTTCCCAGAATAATTGTTAATATATATATATATATATATTTGTTGTGGGTTATTAATTACTGCTACCGTTGGATTTGCCTTCAGTTTATGATGTCTGGAAAGAAGCTATCAAATGAACCTGAAAGCATGTCACCTCTGATATAGGAGAAAGTCACTAAAACATTCACTGATGCTGCAAATAGCTGCCTGTCTGAATAAAATTCTGCTATATGCAATTAAGGGAATATTAACGTAAAATAACCATCAGTGTATATATATATATATATATATATATATATATATATATATATATATACTGTTGATAGATTTAGCTACTGCAGTATTTGTTCTGAGATAACATCTGTTATGGACTTGTTGTGTTAAAGACACAATAAGTATCACAGAAAAATGAAAATTCATTCCAGTAGTGGCCAGCCATGACAAGCACACACACACACAAATAGCATAACACATACAGAAACATGCCCACACATGCATATATATATATAGGCACATATATACATATATATATATAGATATCTATCTATACACATACACACACACACATATAGTGTAGAAAGAAAGAGATACACCCACAGGTATATGCATACTGTTTCTTTATCTAAATATTTATTAATGTCTTTCTGTCTACCTAAATATCCACCTGTTTGATAATTAGACAGCTAACTCAGGTAAAGAGTGGTTTTTATATACGAAGCTAGTATTCACCCTTAATTAAAACGTGTACGGAGAGTAGGTTAGAGATTTCACAGATGGGAACATAATAAAATTAATTAGTGCTTCTTATTAGTCTATATGATCTAGCGTTATCTACATTTTCATGTTTGTTGTTATTGTTTTTATAGGGACGTGTACGGGGTTTTGCGTTAATATGTTTCACTTAGACTAGAACAAATAGATGTATATAAGTAATTCCCTTGGCAGCTGCCAATCACAAATTCTAGAAAGCTTTAATCTACTTTGGTTGTAACACATCAGCTAAATATTGTTAAATCAATAAGAAAAGCAACACTCTAACCCTTTTGAAGATTGCCCAAGTGGATGTCGGTAAATATTTACACAAGAAATTGCATGTCATATTGGTATGGTAAATCAGTCTTTGGCTTTATTATTTTGAGTCTCTGTTTATTTGTTGTGAGCCCATTATAAATGAGCAAGGACAAAGTCTGAAACTTTCCTGATCCTTCCAACTCTACAAGACAAAAGGACACAACAGGGATTTTTCCATTACCTTCAGTTAATGTAAATCATGGCTTGGTCTGATCCTTACCGAACTCGTCATTCGTAGTCTCTCTTTATGTAAATCTATCCCAGCACATGTGAATGTGTGAAATGCTGTCTTTACAAAGGTTCAAGAGGAACATAATGGCATTACTCTCACCAGTCCAAGAAGGACCAGAAAGGCCGCAGGCAATGCTCCTTCCTCCTGATTTTGGAGTAAAATATAATAATATGCCCCAAAAGATAAATGCACTTATACAGGCTGTTCAAAAAGTCTCTCCACAGTACGTATTTTATTGCAAAATAATTATTTATAAGATGGTATAAGACTACAAAAGATTATATTAGACTTTACAAGACTTTACAGTTCTATATTCAAGAGATGAGGAATTATGTACATTATTTACATTATTTACATTTGACCCAGGTTCAAAATTTCCCCAAGACACCTGATGAAGGCTGGAGGGTATATCAGCTGAAACATTGTGTTAACAACAAACAAGATGAGGACAAATATCTGTCAAATGTAAATAATGTTTACAAGACTTGAAAAAAATTTATAAGAGGTGTTGAAAGTGTCGTCCTTCAGACAGTCAACAGGGAGGGAATTAGGGCATAGCTCTGGGCGTGGCATCAGTGGTGGTGGTGGTATTTTGTGAATGGGATTCAGTGGACAGAAACTGTGAATACCTGTCAGATGGAACATACATGCAGCTCAAAGACACAGCCCTGTCACATCCTGTGCGATGCTGATTCTGCCTCAGGATTACATGTGTGTGGAATACTCATCCATCTCATCAGTGGTGGCAGCAGCAGTGGCAGCATTTTATCATATGTCCAATAATTTATTTGGCTTCTTCTTGACCGCTTCTTCTCCTCTGTCCGTGTTTATGCCTCTGATGACCAATGTGGCTGATTCTTGCATGTTTTTAGGCTTCGCTTCAGCTGGTCCTTGTATCGATGGAGAGGGCAGCAATGGAGTCTTCTTCTAGAGGGAAGTTCACCAGGCACAGGAGTGGCTTGCTTACCGACCACATGGTTCTGGGTTCATTCCCACTGCGTGGCACTTTGGGCAAGTGTCTTCTACTATAGCCTCGGGCCAACCAAAGCCTTGTGAGTGGATTTGGTAGACGGAAACTGAAAGAAGCCCGTCGTATATATGTATATATATATGTGTGTGTGTATGTGTTTGTGTTTGTCACCCCAACATCGCTTGACAATCAATGCTGGTGTGTTTATGTCCCCGTAACTTAGCGGTTCGGCATAAGAGACAGATAGAATAAGTACTAGGCTTCCAAAGAATATAAGTCCTGGGGTCGATTTGCTCGATTAAAGGCAGTGCTCCAGCATGGCCGCAGTCAAAAGACTGAAACAAGTAAAAGAGTAAAAAAAGAGAGAGAGATAATTTGCCAAGGCAGCCTGAGGTGGGCAGGCCATGTAGCAAGAATTAAAGAGATCAGGCTGCCTCGTCGAATTTTACATGGTGAACTCATCTACCTACACTGTAATTAATTGCATAACTTGGCAATTCAATTGATCGCAGGATTGATACAAACGCGATTGTCAAAACCGATGAAGATCCATTTACGAAGAAGAGACAAATAACGTTTGTGAAACGCCACTGTATATTCAGCTGCATTCAGAAGGCAAAATGTAGACCAACACATGTAGCAGCCAGGACACTCAAAAAGAACTGTTTTGAAATTGGTATACTACAACAAATCTCATGATGCCAATCAGAAGTGTCATTTCTGATGCAATGAAACAAGATACTGCAGTCAAGTCATCACATCTCCGGCACCACAAGTGATCAACAAACTACTAAACGTCATTTCGCTTGTGTTTGCCCTTGTGTTCTTTACATCTATCTATTAAGCTTTTATAGCTACATGCTTGTTTATATATGTGTGTATATTACATGTAGATATATGTTTGTGTATATGCATGTACATAAATATATTACTATATATATGTGTGCCTCTGTGTGTGTGTGTGTGTTCTGTTCATTGATTGGGATTTTTCTATATTTCGTGAAGTGGTATGTGTCTTTCTTTTTTTTTTTTTTCGTTGTGCAATGTCTATCCATCCTCCATTTGTTAAAAGAGAACATGCTTGCCGAAGCCGAAGATTCAGAGATTGTCTACCATATGAGTGAGAAACCATCATCACCAGCACACATGTGTATTTATATATATATATATATCGTCCAACCCATGCTAGCATGGAAGGCAGACGTTAAACGATGATGATGATGATGATGATGATGATGACATACACGCACATATATACACAGACTCACACTCATTTATATATATACAAATGTGTGTATGTTCATGTGTACATATATATATACACAGATGCACACACACACACATATATATAGAAAGAGAGGGAGAGAGAGAATACACACCCATATATATACATATACACCCATACACATTCATATATATATATATATATGCACACATACACATGCATATATATCGTT
>NC_068984.1:136780494-136781712 GCF_001194135.2 Octopus bimaculoides | reverse complement strand
AGGGAGAGAGAGTGAGTAAAGTGTGTATGCATATGCATGATGACACATAAAGACACACATGTATATATTGATGTACGTATACATACACATCTGTTTGTCTATATGTAGATATATATGCTTGTTTCTGTTCCTGTTCTCTCTAACCTTACATCTCCCTCTTCACTCTCTTTCTCTCTCTCTCTCTCTCTCTCTCTCTCTCTCTCTCTCCCTCCCTCTCGATACATATATATGTATACATATGGGAACAAATTTTATCCTATGTTAGAAGTAAATTTATGTATACATATGTATATATACGTATGTATATATCTATCTATCTATTTATCTATATGTGTGTGTGTGTGTGTGTGTGTATGTAAACATACACATACATGGATGTTCTCTGCTGAGATATGTTGTGTATCATTACATTCCAAATTTATCATCATCATCATCATCATCACCATCATCATCGTCATCCCACTTCAATCCATCCCTTTCTAAGCTCCGTTCTGTGGCCACTCTCTCATTCCACCCCTACGACAACAATCAGTCCAATCCAATCCAGTCCATCTCTCCACCGCACCACATCGCTGCCAACCGCCCCTACCCCCCACCCCCTACCACCATTGGTGTACTAATTATTAACGACTTAATTTCTCTCTAGTGAACACTGTACAATTACACGGCATGCCTTTTATCTCGTTTAACTAGAAATTTCCGAACAGACAATTTTGTTGTTTTTCTCCGTTGTTCCTGTTGTTATTCTTATTGTTGTTGATGTTGCTGTTGTTGTTGTTGTTGCTGTGGAGGTTTTTATCTTTCATTTCTTGTTGTCCGTTTTTATTTGCTCACCATCAATTAACGAATGTTCAAAATTACAGCATTCACGAGTTCCACGAGGAAACGTTGCCTTTCTCTCTTCCTATGACTATTGTTTGCAGTCTTTCTGTTTGATTATTTCTGTCAGATCTTTGTATGTATCACTGTGTATGTATATATGTGTGTGTGTGTGTGTGTGTGTGTGTGTGATATACATACATGCACTCATTGTGTGTGTGTGTATGATAAGAAAGATTGAGTGAGAGAGAGGAGAAAGATATGAATTATGTATATGTACGTCTGTATGTTTCAGTGAGTGGTTGAGATTATTTTGAAAACTGGAAACCTATATATGTGTGTGTGTGTGTGTGTATGTAATATATTATTCAAAATTTGAGATATATATATTTATATATA
>NC_068984.1:136778176-136780304 GCF_001194135.2 Octopus bimaculoides | reverse complement strand
ATATATATATATATATATATATATATATATATATATATAGTCACTGCATAGGCATGCACACAAACATCTGTTTATATTTGTGTATATATGTTTATGTGTATGTATAATACACACATATATTACGTTTTATATCTGCATGCTTACATACACACACACACAAAACCACATATTCACACACACAAAGCTACATATTCACCCACACACGCATATGCACTCATATATATATGTAAACATGTTTGTGTATATATGTGTGTATGTATGCACTACTTTTTATCATATGTATTTTTTTTTTGTTCCTCACACTCAGATTCCAAACCAAAGTTGTGGAACTTCTGCTAATTCAAGGACTGTCTTTATTATTTTCATGATTTTCACATCTTTTAAGAATCGGTTCTTTGCAATTATTTTCAATGCAACATGCTACTGTAATTAAGTATATTGAATCCCATAGTCTCTGGCAACACATATTTAGGCTCGTCTCATTTAATTCAGCTGAAAATCTCGTCTTTATTTTTACATATGATATCTCTACATCATCATATGAGGTTGTGTTTTGTTAGGAAATGTTTCTGACCCCAGAGGAATGGGGTTTTTTGGGGTTTTTTGGGGTTTTTTGGGGGTTTTTTTTCCCCACATTAATAACTTGTGTTGGGTTATCTTTTACATGTTTACATGTTTCAGTTATTGGACTGCAGCCATGTTGTAGCACCACATTGAAGGTTTTTAGTTGAACGAATCAGCCGTAGTGGTTCTTTTTAAAGTCTTGTACTTATTCTATCCATTCTTTTGCTGAGCTGCTAAGTTACAAGGACATGAACAAACCAACACTGTCTGTCAAGCAATGTGGATCGGGTGGATACAAATACAGACACAAACATAATGGCAAAGATTCACACACATACACACACACATATATATACATATAGGGGCAGACGTGGCTTAGTGGTAAGAAGTTTGCTTTCCAACCACTTGGTTCTGGGTTCAGTCTCACTTCATGGCACCTTGGGCAAGTGTCTTCTACTTGGCCTGACCAAAACCTTGTGAGTTGATTTAGTAGACGGAAACTGAAAGAAACCCCCATTGTATATATATATATATATATATATATATATATATATATATATATATATATATATGATTCACAATCAAGGTGCAGAAATGGCGTATTCTGAATGAACAAGGTAATGTAATCCGATGGTAGAAAGAATTCTGCGAATTAGGTACTCCAAAGTTAGTCTTTGAATCCTTGACAATGTTTTTCCTCCGTTTTCCTTTTCTCTTGGACTTTCCTTTGTCTCCTGTTTCTGAAGAAGAGTTTTCCTCGAAATATAAAACGCCCTTACACAAGGAACGTGTTTTGTCTATGACTTCCAGGTGTTTTAACACCTGGCATATCGATGAGAAGATATTCTCTTATGCCTAAATATTGTGACCCGCCCACAGACTGGTAAAATATTCCCTGTGTATATGTGTTTGATATTGTTTACAACCCTTGGGCTGCTTCTCACCCCCTCTCTCTCACATTTCTTAGCTCCCACTATTTCTCACTCGTTTATCTCCCCTGTACCTTTCTCGTTGTCTCTTATTTTTTTTTATAATCCTTCAATCCCGCTGTCCCCTACCCATCTCTCCTCCTTCCATGTGACCAGTGTCCGTCCAGCAATGATCTTTCTTTTTTGGCCTGACTGCTGACCATCGACACCTCTTAGACTTTCACTTTATACACAGCAGCTCAATTTGATTCGTTCTCAGTCAAAAGACGCCTGTTGTTATTTTTTGTTCTTTGTATTCGTAATTGTGTAATATGTTCTCCATTTTTTGTCTTTTTGTGTATTATGTTCTCCGTGTTTTGTCTTTGTTGCTGTACACATTCGCTTGCTTTCTTACAAAGGGTCTAACGCTCTTAGCTTAGACTTTTTGGGGGGCAACCAGATCGAACCATCTCAAGAGTAACTGCCCGAAATGGTTGTGACTTCTGGAACTTGATTGAGGAAAGAAAGCCACAAATGACTCGTCTTTTTTTGCCTGACCTTTGAATTGTTATTTCTCTTGTCCACCTTGTATCATCTATCTGTCTGAATATTTTAATGCCCTATATTGCGTTTTTGTTCCATTTATATATATATAT
>NC_068984.1:136777331-136777919 GCF_001194135.2 Octopus bimaculoides | reverse complement strand
TATACATCTGCCAGATTAGATTGGAGCCTGGTGCAGCCATCTGCTTCACCAGTTTTCAGTCAAATCGTCCAACCCATGCTAGCATGGAAAGCGGACGTTAAACGATGATGATGATATAGGATGGGTTTTTTTTTGCACACAATTTCCATCTACAGCTAACTTGAAAATTGCATTGAATGAAGTGAAAAAAGAAATACAGTTGCAGAGCATGTGATGTTTAAAAGAAATAGAAAATTATTAAAATGATATATTCAGCCCATTAAAAAAGAAATAGTAAATTATAACTTGAAGAGAAAAAAAATGGAAGTAAATAACTTAAGAATTACATAAGAACGGCAAAGTGAACTGATTATATAATGCATGTAAAATATATACATAGCAGCTTGGTTGTTAAATAACCCCTTAAGCTTTTACTTTCACAATAATGGTCCATTTCTTTATAAAAGCTTATACACATGCACACAATATTTATATACATATGTATATATATGTGTGTGTATTTATAATTTACACACACACACACACACACATATATATATATATATATATATATATGCACTTACATGTATTCCTATGTATATGTATATA
>NC_068984.1:136770771-136776938 GCF_001194135.2 Octopus bimaculoides | reverse complement strand
GTGTATGTTGGAATTTTTTTTAAGTACTTAAAACCCAATAAAGGCAGCTAAAACATCATTTGATATCCCACAAAGAAATGCCCTTTCAAACCCTTAATTATTAAAAGTAAATTTAATCAAAAGATTAAATGTGGTACTTAAAATGTTTGACGCACCAGAATTTGGTAGGGTAAAAACCAAAAACAAAATCAAATTTTATATATATATATGTATATATGACGGGCTTCTTTCAGTTTCCGTCTACCAAATCCACTCACAAGGCTTTGGTTGGCCCAAGGCTATAGTAGGAGACACTTGCCCAAGATGCCATGCAGTGGGGCTGAACCCAGAACCATGTGGTCGGTAAGCAAGCTACTTACCACACAGCCATTCCTGCGCCTAGACAATTTAAGCTGTAGATGATTTAAATGAAAAGTTATAAGAAACAGAATAGAGAATGCTGGTTTCATCACTTTAGACAAAAGTCTCACAAGATTAAATTGAAGAAGTACTCATGATGAATAGAAATATTAATGATAAACTCTACATAAGGTAATAATAGATATTGGAGAATTACAGTACACACACAAACACACACACACACATGCTGGTTTTCTTTATTAGTCACAGTCAAAGGATCAGTGTAGGGAAGCAATGCTTCTGACCTTTGTGTCTCTTCCCAGCAGACTGGTGAGAGTGATGCAATTGATATTCTGTTTGAACTTCTCCAGATCAATGCCTGCAAGAGAATAAAAAATATAATAAATAAATGAATAAGAAAAATGATTTTTAAAAAAAATGTTGGTGAGGGAGGGAATAAACAGAGGCGTGCAGTTGTGTGGAAGTACGATTGGGAAAGTGTTCGGTACAGAGCTGTATAGTTGGGAAGAACAAGAAGATGGAGTGGTGTACGTATGTGTGTGTGCATATGTTGGGTTGGTTTTGGGTTGAGCTGGTAATTAACTGGTTATTTCTGAGAGGCCTACAGGCTACAGTTGAATTAAGATTTTTCTCTTTCACTTTATTTCTGTTCCAGGCTGTACCACATGGTGGGAAGAGGTGGCTTTCCTTGGACAATTTCAGTTTAACATGTTAATGTCTTTTCCTCCTTTTTGTCAGGAGAGGTTGCTAGCCTACTAAGCAAACCCTTCTCTATTTCTGATGAAAGAGATGTTACGAATGATCAAACCACAATGGCCTTTCTCTTCTCCCAGTGTTGGTAATTTGAAGAGAAAATGAGTGACAAATTTAAAAAGTAGCTTCATTATTACATAAGACCTTCATTCCCAATGGAGCATAGGCCATCAACAATTTTTCATCCCCGTACATGACTCTTAGCTGTCTTTTCTACTTCCTTCTTTCAGTTTCCAACTACCAAATCCACTCACAAGGCTTTGGTCAGCCCAAGGCTATAGTAGAAGATACTTGTCCAAGGTGCTACACAGTGGGACTGAACCCAGATTTATGTGCTTGGTAAGCAAGCTACTTGCCACACAGCCACTCCTGTGCCTTATTTTGTTGTCTGTTATTAGTTGCACAGGTCATACGTTGAGTAGAAGGTGAACAGGTACGAACAAATATTATCCATCCAATGGGCTTTGCAGATTCTGCCTCCCCAATTTCAGTCACAAGTCTTCTGAATCTTCTAAATTGGATTCACTCTCTCATCGTCATCGTGTGTCTTCCTTGTCTCTTTTCTATAAGTATTTTCATGGACATTGTTCAGCTGAGCCCTCTACTCTGGTTCCTCCTTCAAGAACTTATCAGCGATCAACTAGACTTGCATCCAGTTCTCATCAGTATACTGTGCAACCACCTAAGTGTCCTCAAGCACTTTATGGTACCAGTTTCTTCCCTCACACCTCTGAACTTTGGAATTCCCTTCCACAGTCTTGTTTTCCTCTTCAGTATGTCCTCTTCCAGTTTTCTAAGTCTAATGTACATCGTCACCTATTGACTTCTGTCCAGTGTCCATTTTATACTAGTAGCTCCTACGTTTCCAGTGGTCTAAGGACCTTGCAATGAGCAAATTTTAAAAAGAAAAAAGAAAAAACAAGGTATGGGTTGGTCTAAGGCTATAGACAAACTGACTGGAGGGTATATCAGCTGAAACATTGTGTTAGCAACAAACAAGATGAGGACAAATATCTCTCGAATGTAAATAATGCACTGATGTTGATGGTTACAGGGTTTTCTGTTCACAGAAATAGTGTGAATCTGTTGTGTGATGATCTGCGAGAAAGTAGAGACAATCAAATAGGATCAGAAATGATATGGTTGGATAATGGTTTGGGTTTATAAATGAGAAAATAATGGAGAACATTTTGCCAGTTGGTATGTTGATCAGAGATCTTATTAAGTGAGGGTAATAACTAGTGCTGTGCTGTGACTTAGTATCCAGGGTATCCATCTAGCAATTGTTAGGCCATGAGTTCAATTGCTGGCAGTGCATTTTGCCCTTAATCAAGACCTTTTATTTTTCATTGCTCCTGTTCATTCACCTGGCAAAATTGAATTGTACCTTTAATTCAAAGGGCCGGCCTTGTCACAATTCTGTGTCGAGGTCAATCTCCCTGAGAACTACGTCAAGGGTACGCATGTTTGTGGAGTGCTCAGCCACTTGCACGTTAATTTCATGAGAGCACTGTTCCATTTTCCAGATCAACTGGAACGCTCATTATTATTTCTGATGGAGAGCCAGGCTGCACTTACAAGAGTTATAAATAATTCAGTTGCCATACTAACAGAACCACTGTATGGAAAGTGTAAAAGTCGAAAATATTTGTTTGACTGAAGTCTCTGAAATTGATGGGAAAAATGGAAGGAGAGAAAGAGGGAGAGATGAATTCAACTGAAATAGATGTTTTCAATTAAAACAATAGGTGGTTTGGATAACTGCTGGTGATTGAAAGGGTTTTGAGATTGACATAAAACAGCAGATGAATGTAAACTAATGAGAAACTGTGGTTTTGAGCCAAAGTAACTGGAAGTCTTTGTTGCTGAAATTCCAGTTAGAGAGGTGAGTGGTGAGGAGCGTGAGTTCTACAGCGATGATCACACACAAGAAGTTTGAATATAGGTTGCTGTCTGGACAGTAAAGCTTGGTGTTTTTAAAATGAAATATTTTTAAGTTATTGTATGTATCAAAACTTGTAGCCTAGTGGTAGGATGTTGTTCTCATGATCACAAGATTGTGGTTTCCGTTCCTGGACCAGACGGTCCATTGTGATCTTGAGCATAGCACTTCATTTCACATTGCTCCAGTCCACTTACCTGTAAATGAGTAACCCTGTGACTGACAGGTGTCCTATCCAGGGAGAATGTTGTGATTTTGGTCACTTATGCATCATGAAATCTGGATGACCAGTCCTATAAGCCCTAGGCCTTGAGGTGGTATTTTTACTTATTCAAGGAAACAGAAAATATAAGTATAATCAGAAATTACTGACACTGGATATACCTTTCAAAATTCTATATTTTCTGTGAAGGATTACCATTTAAAATTTGTGGGCAAAGCTGATGCAGTTGGATTGCATTCCAGATGCCAGGTCTCTGAAGCATTAGACATGTCTCACACACACACAAGTCCTGGATCACATCTAGAGAAAGGCCAGTCAACTTATTGGTATTCAGTCACTACCAAGCATGCTCCAGCCACTGGCCCACAACCATGTTGTCTTCCCTCTCTGTCTTTTTCTATTGTCGCTATTATGGCCTCTGTGCCTTGCAGCAAGGCTGTCATAGTCTTTCCATTCAGGGACCCCTAATCTTTTCAATTTTTGTCTCCCTCTCTCTATCTCCCCTTCCTCACACATACACACACACATAAATTTTTGTTTTTATCCTATACTTCTGACATGTATTTCATTAACAATACTACCTCTTAAAAAACGGAAAACCTTATAAGATGAATGCATCATCAAATCTTCAGAGATTGTACAACAAATGAGAGCTGCTATTTGTTGTTTAAAAAAAGAAGTCTGTGTCTCTGAAGTCTCTTGATTATGATTCTGCCCAGACACTAACATATTGACAACCGAACACCTGAAGTTCTCAACATTAGTTATATGTTTCCATCAATAAACCACATCTCAAATATTTTACACACACACACACACATAGCTGAACACCTTGTGTATTTATTGTCTGATTGGTGTGTGCCTTTGTAAGTACATGTAAATGTGTACACATATACATCACTAACCCACATATACATATATACACATTATATGTGTTATTCCATATAGACACACACACACACACACACACATGTCATAATTAATCCATTGTATATTGAACTGTGTGCTGTTTCCAGTTGATCTTCTGGCATTGACAGAATCGGTACTATTCGAATTGCATTGCATTTCTTTTTTTGCACATGATTGCATAGTACTTAGTGCATCGATTTCATATTTATGAATGCGTATATGCATGCGCACGTGCCCATACATACATCTGCACACACACACACACACACACACGTATATAGATATCTTTTTGATTTATGTACTTTTCGCAGCTAGTTTGTGTTATTTATATTTATTTTATAGAGATCATTCACCGATACATTATTCACTTCTAGAGCTTGTTGCTGGCGAATATCTGTACTTCTGTGCATAAAAGTGTGTCACTTCAGAGGACTATATATATTTATATTTATGTTATGCATATTTATGCGTGTGAGTGTGTGTGTGTGTGCGTGTGTACATATATATGTATGTATATATATATATATATGTGTGTATTATATATATATATATATACACACACACATGTGTGTATGTATATATATATACATGTGTGTGTATATATCTATATACATATACATACACACATATATATATAGGTATATGTATGTATATACACATATGTGTGTGTGTGTATGCATATATATATATATGTGTGTGTGTATGTATATATATGTGAGTGTATGTATATATATATATATGTGTGTGTTGTGTGTTTATATATATATATTAGTATTGCTATTCTGTATGTATATGCTTTATAGTATGCCTGTGTCTGTATATTATTTACATGTAATTATACTTCTAAAAATCTTTGTACCTCTCTGTATATCTGTCATGTGTGTGTATAGGTGTATGTAGAAATATGTGTATGTATATATATTTGTATGTTTATATCTACATATATATGTATCCATATATATGTTTGTGTATGTATAATATATTATGTGCAGAATGTTTAACAAATTCATCTGCTTTTGCACACACACATACACAGACACACACACACACGCGCGCACACACACACACACACACACACACACAAATGATTTATCATCTTTTATTGCAGTCATAAAGATGGTGCACATGAAGCTTCATTGAATGCACCACTGACAAAGCAGATCCTCTGTGCCACATCTTCATGCACATCGTCCTTTTTGCCAACACCCACCTCCAGTCACATACGCACATACGCATTCTCAATAACCATGTTTAGAAATATCTTTATTATTCACTGCTGTGTTCCCATCTAACAAATGAATACACCATTGACACATGAGGTATATAAATCCTTATGTCATGTTTTGACTCGTGTTGATGTATGCTTATCTGTGCAGAACTAGTAATACTGTTGTCTCCTAAAGAAAGGGGTAGCTGGTTTGATTCCTACTTGTTGAGTCGGTAGAGTCTTCTCTAGTCTTTCAATATCACATTGATTATAGCTGAGTATTATTCATTAGTCAAGTTTTGCTAATTAACTGTGTGAGAGTGTTTATGTGTGTGTTTGTGTGCATATACAGTAATCCCTCAATGATCACAGGTGTGACGTTCCAAACCTGTAATAGGTGAAAATCCGCAAAGTAGAAACTGCACTGTACTGTATATTTTTTAAAATTATTTTTGTAATTTGTATATATTTATTTCATCATAAATGCAAAACAACACCATGGAGGAATCGATGTAAGCTTAAATAATAAACCAAGATAGGTAAACCGTAATATGGTGAGGGGTTACTGTTTATGTATTCTTTTCCTCTTTTACTTGTTTCAGTCATTTGACTGTGGCCATGCTGGAGCACTGCCTTTACTCAAATCGACCCCAGGACTTATTCTTTGTAAGCCTAGTACTTATTCTATCGGTCTCTTTGGCTGAACCACTAAGCTACGGGGATGTAAACACACCAGCATCGGTTGTCAAGCGAAGTTGGGGGGACAAACACAG
>NC_068984.1:136769406-136770354 GCF_001194135.2 Octopus bimaculoides | reverse complement strand
ATATATATATATATATATATATATATATATAAAGAAGTTGTATGCTGTCAACTTAATGTGACAGTCCCATGAAGGTAATAATACTACTGGTATTTAACCCTAGGAAACTGCACCGCTTCCTATCGGCCTTGACACATTTCCTGTGTCCTTATGTTTTCAAGGGGGAGACAAGCACCCCCAGCCAGCTAAGCCTGCATCCAGAGACTAGTTTCTAAGTCTGCTCGTCATCGGTCTGGAGTAGCATGACTTGCTAGTTGGAGATGACTGTCAAGCTCCTGTAAACATATAATAATTCTAGTGAAACACAGAAATAATAGATTTAAATATATATATATATATATATATATATATATATATATAATAATGCTGTGACTCATTTCTACAGATGAGTTAACTGGAGCAACATGAAATAAAGTGTCTTGCTCAAGAACACAACACACAGCCCAGTCCGGAATTGAACTCTCTACTGCATGGTTGTGAGCCCAATGCTCTAACTACTGAGCTGAGAGTATATATATATATAATTAACTACATATAATATATATAAGTTTATGTGCAGGTATAGTTGAGTGGTTGAGAAGGTAAAAAGGTAGGTAGCTAGATATTAACATACATACTTACAATTACATAGAGACAAATATTTTTTTTTCACAGAATCACGTTCTCCATCTCTAGTAGCGAGGATAAAGTAGAGTCTTGTGAATAAACATTTTACATGTCAAAAACACATATTTGCCAGGCATATGTAATATATAATAGATTTGGTATCATTGAGAATCTGTATTTGTACATATACACAAACACCATTGTTGTGTGATCTTTTTTTTTGACATGTATGTGTTCATTCAGGGACAATATTAATTTAAGAGATATGTGCATGTAAAACAGAAAATATGTTTTATGTATCTCTCTCTCTCTCTCTCTCTCTCTCTCTCTCTCTCTCTCTCT
>NC_068984.1:136762179-136769396 GCF_001194135.2 Octopus bimaculoides | reverse complement strand
TATATATATATATATATATATATGTATGTGTGTGTGTATGTATGTATGTATACATACATATATATACAAAATCCATATATATGTGTGGGTATATGTCTATGTATACATATATATATACATATATATACAACATCTATATATATATATATATATGTGTGTGTGTATATGTATACACACATGCATATATATCAGGTCATCCCATAAGTTCTGTCCGATTTTACCTTTTTTAAAATTGAATGAAATTTAATAGTATTTCAGAATGTCTAATGGAATTAGAAATTATTTTTGTGCGTTTGTGTACATGTAAACTAATTAAATTTTATTTTACAGAATAATAGAATTAAAGTTTCTTTGATTAAAATCATTTCTAACATGGAAGTATCCAAAGAGCATTTGAGGCACATAATGCTTTATGAGTACAAAAAAGGGAACTCTGCAGCTGAAGCGACTCAAAACATACACTCAGTTTATGGGAAAGAATAAGTGAATGAAAGAACTTGCAGAAGATGTTTAAATTTGCACACTCATTCAACCCATTCTATTTTAGCCTTGTTGAAAAAAATGCAGAAACAGAAAGAAAATTATATAAAACATCATACTATAGAAAGAAACATTATTTGGCAGATTTAATCATCCAAAATCTATTCTTACATTACTGTTAACTTTTATTTTCACAGAGAATTCCAGAGTTAGAATTTGGTGCTATATACAATGTGAAGATCGTCGAAGTTCGGTAAGTGATTTTTCTCAAGTTTTTGTCATCTTCCACGAAAGTAATTGTCATTTGTTTTGAATACTTTCTCTAATTTTCTCATGTTGACTGAGGAACTCACTCTAGTAAATATAATACAGTCGATCAAAGATAATTGAACCGAAAATTGAAAAGAAATTGTTGGTAAATTTCTAAGATATAACACAAAATGGAAATCAGAAAGTCTGTCAATCTCAGTTTGTCTAAAAATGTATCTATAATAATGGTGGAATAATATCTGCACAAAACTGAATAGCCAGGAATAAATGTTCATAATTCTTCTCATTATTTGATATTGCCTTCACTATGATTATTACCATTATTATTATTATTATTATTATTATTATTATTATTATTATTATTATTATTATTCCTTGTGGGTGTCTTTGACTGATGTTTTTTATTTGCTTTCTGTTTCTTTTCTTGTTTCATGTTTGTTCTTTGTGTGTGTGAGGAGGGGAGGCTTTTTTCTTCCTATTTTGGGGAAAACTAACTACCAAAGTGAAATCTTCTAAGACAGAGATGCTATTTTGTACCTCATCCTGCTTCATGTTTTTCCTTCCTTCTTTTTTTTTTTCTTCAATCTTTTTTGATATTTTAGATAAATAATACTAAAATGTGTAAAAAAAAAAGAAAAGAAGAATTTTTTTTTTTTTAAATGCATTGAAAGAAAATGAATTTTTTTTCTTGAATGAAACTGAAATTCAATAAAGAAAAAAAGAATAAATTCAAATTTGACTTGGAAAAAATTTCACTCTTTTTCTTTCCCAATCTGTTACTGTCTTTAGATTAAACAACATGGCTAAATAGGATCCTTTAATGTGGGGAAAATTTTGTATAAAGTTTCAATTTCATTACATTTTTGTACTAATGCTAATGATATGTGTGCCTGCCTGTGTTCTTGAATATCTGATATACTGTACATGTCACAAATAAATATATAATCAAATATATTCTTTGGAAGCCTAGTACTTATTCTATTGGTCTCTTTTGCCGAACCACTAAGTTATGGGGATGTAAGCACACCAGCATCAGTTAATCCTTTGATTAATTCTAATCCGTCAGCTATTTAATGCTTGTTTGGGGGCCTCCAATCGCTTATATTATTGATTCTGTTATTATCCTTTTTAAATTGTTACACTAGATAATAACAGAGTCAATGATATCTTTGCAAATTACTTTCATGAATCATTTTTCTCATGAATTATTTGCTACACACACACACACATATATATATATATATATATATACACACACACACATACATTTATGCATACACACACACACACACACACACACACACACACATCTATGTATATGTGTTTCAAAAGGATCAAAGGTCCTTTTTGTGCTGTAGGCTTTTAAGGTTGGTTTCCTGGATTCTTTGGTGTATATATTCCCCCTCCCATTGATGGGGCACCGGTCCTCTGCAAGGTTTCTCATTTTTGCCAGCTGAGTGGATCGGAGCAACATGAAATGAAATGTTTTGTTCAACAAAGCCATGCATTGCCTGGCCCAGTAATCAAAAATCATAATTTCACACAGCACTCTAACAACTAAGCTACGCATGTGCACACAAATACACACACACACATGTACATACTTGTTACCTGTTCAAATATGCTTAGGGTATATTCAAACTCATGAGATAGCCATTCACTATATTTTGTTATGGAGAATATACAGTAAATGGTTTTTCTTGGAGGTTCAAATATGCTCGAAGTATTTATACACATCACTGCTCAGTGCTTCTATTCCATATATATGTATATGAGTGAGTGGACAAAGGAAAGAAGGGCACAAACGAAAGAAGGGCACAAACGAAAGAAGGGCACTCAACAAATTTATTGGAAGTTACATGTATGGATCAAAACAGTTTGATTCAAATTGGTTGGTACTCTTGAGTTTCTCAAAATGACTGATGATTAACATCATGCTTGAAACACAAGCGTACCTATGAATTTTAATCAAACTGTTTTGATCCATACATACATACATATATATATGTACCGCCTGACTGGCCCTCATGCTGGTGGCACGTAAAAGCACCCACTACACTCTGGTTGGCATTAGGAAGGGGATCCAGCCGTAGAAACTTTGCAAATCAGATTGGAGCCTGGTGCAGCCATCTGGCTTGCCAGTCCCCAGTCAAATCGTCCCACCCATGCCAGCATGGAAGGCCGATGTTAAACGATGATGATGATGATGATATAGAATATATCCTCAGTAGTGGTTGGTTGTCTACTGATACATTCTCTCATGCTTTCTCTCTGTCTCTCTCTCCGACATCTTTGTTTGGTGTCAAATCTTCAATCAATCCAAACTAATCAGCCTCTTTTAAAATTTCTTCCAGGGAAAACGGTTTGATGCTACAGTTTAATCCGAAAATGCAACCTGCATTTCTTCATGTTTCACAGCTTGACCAACGAAAGGTATGTCTTTACATCTGTTTCGAAGCACCATGTAACATACATTGAAGTAGTTTTGCTTCAAATCTTGATATTTAATTATATAATACCACTTGTAACTCTTCTATACCCAGCACAATTTTCTTCATGTTCCTTAAACCAAGAAAAGAATGTTTGTGTGTATGATGTGTAGGCTGCTTGACTTTTGACCTCTTAAAACAACTGACCAACTCATTTCACATATGATAATTAGCTCTCTTTTATTCTGTTACTCTTTTACTTGTTTCAGTCATTTGACTGTGGCCATGCTGGAGCACCACCTTTAGTCGAGCAAATCGACCCCTGGACTTATTCTTTGGAAGCCTAGTACTTATTCTATCGGTCTCTTTTGCCGAACCACTAAGTTACGGGGATGTAAGCACACCAGCATCAGTTGTCAAGCGATGTTGGGGGGGACAAACACACACACACAAACACACACACATATATATATACATATACATATATACGACGGGCTTCTTTCAGTTTCTGTCTACCAAATCCACTCACAAGGCTTTGGTCGGCCCGAAGCTATAGTAGAAGACACTTGCCCAAGGTGCCGTGCAGTGGGACTGAATTTGGAACCATGTGGTTGGGAAGCAAGCTTCTTACCACACAGCCACTCCTGTGCCTATGTATTATATTGAAATATTGGTTTCAAAATTTGGCACAATGCCAGTATTTTGTGGGGAGGGGGTAAGATGATTACATCGACCCCAGTGCCCAACTGGTACATATTTTATCGACCTTGAAAGGGTGAAAGGCAAAGTCAACCTTAGCAGAATTTGATCTCAGAACATAGAGATGGGTGAAATGTTGCTCTTGCTCAGCATACTAACAATTCTGCCAACCGGCCATCTTAGAAGTTATTAAAATATAATATAATTAGAAGTAATCAAATAAAATTTACAGAAGTTAATTATATATCAATCAAATTTAATTAAATGTACATAGGCACAGGAGTGGCTGTGTGGTAAGAAGCTTGCTTCCCAATCACATGGTTTCGAGTTCAGTCCCACTGCGTGGCACCTTGGGCAAGTGTCTTCTACTATAGCCTCAGGCTGACCAAAGCCTTGTGAGTGGATTTGGTGGACGGAAACTGAAAGAAGCTCATTGTATGTATATATATGTATATATTTATATTTGTATGTATGTATGTATGTATTTGTATCGCTTGACAACTGAAGTTGGTGTGTTTATGTCCCTGTAACTTAGCAGTCTGGCAAAAGAGATTGATAGAATAAGTACTAAGCTTACAAAGAATAAGTCCTGAGGTCGATTTATTCAACTAAAGGTGGTGCTCCAGCATGGCCACAGTCAAATGACTGAAACAAGTAAAAGAATATCTGTGTGGTTTGTATTTTGCAATGAATGGGGTTTTGTTATTCATATGCTGTTGTTCAAATGTTCTATCTCTACAATGATATGAAAGAGAAATTTTAAAATTTGCTTCTTGACTCCAGCCCCCAAAATTTATATGTTCATTGAAAGCCATTTGTCTATATCTGGGAAATTGAATTGATTTACTTTACAATGCTATATGTTTATATATAAAGACAACAGAGCTAAGTGAAAAAAAGTGTGCGTGTCCTGTGTGATTTGTTTTAACTTATTCAATTCTTCAGAATTCCATTTAAAACCAAAACAATGTTTCAAATAATGAATTAGTGTTCTTGTATGTCTGGAAACCAAGCTTATGTAATAGCTTGTTAAAAAGTTGGAGAAAATTATATATGACAGACAAGAGTGATGTTAAGAAAACACATGACATTATGTAGGGAATAACATGACATTATGCAAAAATTCCCCAGCTACAAACATTTCTCAGAGAAAATATATATACTAGGAATAATCAACCAAATTTTAAAATTTTTGCTTTGTGTCAGTGTAATATGGGAACAAGAGCAGATATATAGGGAAGCTGCATTCTTTGAAAAATATAGACCACAGTTAGATATGCAAAAATCAATAAATATGACTATATTTATCTAAAATCATTATTAATTAATTTTCATTACATTTATATTCCTTATTATTATTATTTGAAGAAAATATTATTTCTCCTGAGATTGTTGATAAAAAGTCCTTATTGTCTCCCCTGTATATGTGTTTGTATATACTTTTGAAAATATAACATCATCATCAACAATAACAACCAATGAGATCAGAAAATTATAAAAGCATCAGTAATTATGAAATCATGAATATCTTTAAATAAATGAAACTGGTAGATTACATAAACATTACATATACATAAAATTTTATCAAAAGATTTCAGTGCATTTTCTCCTTTGTTTTCAATATAATTTATCATGTTGAAAATATTTTAATTTTTTATCAACATATATATTGTATAATCAATAACTGGGATACTTCCTGTTACTTGTGTGATTTGACTGCATCAGCTCAGCGTGTTCAGTCATGAAGAAATAGTTCCTAACTTTATGCATGTACAGGTACAGAAAGACTTCAGATTTTCCGCAGAGAAGAAGTGAAATGGAATGAAATGAAATGAAATAAAATAAAGTGAAATAAATCTGAATATTTATCATATTACATTTACAGATTTTTTCTGTTTAGCACTTGAAAATGCTTGTGTGTATACTTACATGAAAAACCTTTACCTGGTTCTTCATGTGAAGGGTCTCTTATTCCATGTGAAGGGTCTCTCATCCCATGTGTGTTTGAAGGTGTGAAGCTGACAGGTGATTTGCTGATAAGGGATAAATGACATGCAGCTACTTGTAGCTCATCAACTTTTGGAGAAGGATAAATGCAAAGAAACACACAAATACATGTAAGCACATGCATGTACATTTACATAAACACACCCATGTGTGCATGCATGCGCACACACACACACACACACACATATACAGTAGGCTTCTTTCAGTTTCTTATAAATCTACTCATATTGCTTAGGTCAGCCCAGTGATATAGTGGAAGTGGCTTGCATATAGTGCTATACGGTAGAGACTGAACCTGAGACCATGTGGTTTGGAAGCAAACTTCTTAACCACACAGCCATACCTGTTCTTTGACATGTACACACACACGCATACTCCTGTCACTTATATACATTTATACATATATGCATACGAGGTGGTATCAAAAAGTTCCCGGACTAGTTCCGTAGCATGCCAACAGATGGCAGCACATGGTTGTGTGCACAGTGAGAGCTAGCAGTGACCTTCATGAGGCAGTGTGCTGAGTAACATCACTGTGTTTACTTCACAACTTGTAAAATTGCATGCTCAGTGTCTCTGTAGCAGACTTCCCAAGTTTAACGCAAAATTTCAAGTGATCATGAGTATGCTGTATTCTGTGATTTTGTCATAGAAAGGAACAAAGAACCAACTTGAAATTTTGCATTAAACTTGGGAAGTCTGCTACAGACACACTGAGCATGCAATGGGTTGTACACAATGTTTCAAGCGGCACCGGTGCTTCATAAATGGAAAAACATCCTTGGAAGATGATTAACAATCTGGAAGGCCTGCCATGAGCATCACTGCCAGAAATGTGGTATTGTGCATCAAGAATTCATCCCCCCCTCCCGGGCCAGACCATCAGCCAAGGGTGTTACTATGATGTTTTGAAGCATTTGAGGAAAGACATTCGGTGAAAGTGACTGGGTTTGTGGAGCAGGAATAATTGGATTCTTCACCAAGTTCTCCTTACTCATGAGTCTCTTGCCAACAACAACATGGTATTGAAGTAGTTGTATGCTGAAAGGAATAATACTACTGTTGGTTAGACCTAGGAAGCTGCACCGCTTCTTGTCGGCCTTGACACATTTCCTGTGTCCTTATGTTTACATAAGGGGGAGACAAGCACCTCCACCCAGCTAAGCCTGCATCCAGAGACATGTTTCTGAGTCTTTGCTCATCATCAGTCTGGAGTAGCATGTCTCTCCAGTCCACTCAGCTGGCAAAAATGAGTAGTACCTGTATTTCAAAGGGCCAGCCTTGTCACACTGTGTCACACTGAATCACCCTGAGAACTACGTTAAGGGTACA
>NC_068984.1:136759696-136761331 GCF_001194135.2 Octopus bimaculoides | reverse complement strand
TACCCCCTCTCTCTTTATCTATGTATCTATCCATCTTTCTATCCATCCATCTATCTATCCATCCATCTATCTGTCTGTCTGTCTGTCTGTCTGTCTGTCTGTCTGTCTGTCTGTCTGTCTGTCTGTCTCTGTCTATCTATCTATCTATCTATCTATCTATCTATCTATCTATCTATCTATCTATCTATCTATCTATCTCACACACTCTTTCTCTCTGTCTCTTTCTCAAATAGTGCCTTTTGAGTACAAAATTGCTTTCTTATTCTGTTTATTGTCATCTTATTACTTTCATATTTCTTTTTGTTTTTGTTTTTGTTTTAAATTTTTGCATCCAGATCCGTTTTACCTACACCTTCATTTTGTTTTCGATCTATCTACAGGTGAATCATCCGAGTGCACTCGGAATGGAAGTTGGTCAGGAAATAGCCGTGAAATATTTTGGACGTGACCCTGCTACTGGCCAGATAAGGTTATCACGGAAAGTTCTCTACTCCCCTGCTACATCTGTTATCAAAAACCTAGGATCAAAACGATGATTTCTTTTTATTATAATAAAACAAAAAGCTGGTGGAATTCTTAGTGCACTGGACAAAATTCTTCAGTGGCATTTCGCCCATCTTTATGTTCTGATTTCAAATTCCCGCTGAGGTCAACTTTACTTTTTATCTTTTCCGGGTCGATGAAAAAAATTACCAAATATGTACTGGCGTTGATGGAATCAACTGCCCCCTCCTCCAAAATTTCAGGCCTTGTTCCCATAATAGAAAGGGTATTGTTATTATTATTATTGTCATTTTCTCTTTATCACAGGTTCTGTTGGAACTCCTGGAGTCTTGCATGCGTAGCGGGTTTACTACCTGCAGCTTATGGTACCATGCTATCCGTTCTTTACAGTTATCTAATACTTTCCTGATTATTCTAGCCATGCCAAAGAGGCAAACCTTTTTGTAACAGTTCTACTGGGCACTCAATTCCAATTTCCTTTATATTTCTCTTTGATGCCTTCTGATACTACTCCCAAGGACCCAAAAATAATTGGCACTATCTTCACCTTCTTCATTTTCCAAAGCTGGGATATTTTGTACTTAAGAGGGTCGTACTTATCTATCTATCTTTCTGCCTTCCTTCTTGTCTATCCACGGGTCAAAGGGGTATGCAGCGTCAACTATATAGCATATATTATTATTATCATTATAGCATGCCAGGCAAAATGTTTAACAACATTTCATCCATCGCTGAGTTCAAATTCCGCCAAGGTCAGCTTTGCCTTTCATCCTTTCGGAGTCGATAAATTAATTATCAGTTGAACACTGGGGTTGATCTAATCAAATAGTCCCCTCCCCCAACATTTCAGGACTTGTGCCTATAGTAGAAAAGATTATTATTATTATTATCATTATTATTATTATTATTATTATTATTATTATTATTATTATTATTATTATTATTATTATTATTATTAAGGATGGTAGATTGGTGCATAAATTAGAGTGTTGGCCAACACTTTACATTCTGAGTTCATATCCTGCTGAGGTTGACTTTGCCTTTCATTTCTTTGAGGTTGGTAAGATTAAAGTACAATGAAGTCCTGGGTCCGATAATACCAGCTAGTTCCCCCCCCCCCCCCCCCCCCCC
>NC_068984.1:136755755-136759664 GCF_001194135.2 Octopus bimaculoides | reverse complement strand
CCGCCACTCCCTACAAAGTTACTGGGCCCTATGCCTAAAGCAGAAGCTGTCATCATCATCACCATCATCATTATCATCATCATCATTGTTATCATATAAGGTGGTGAGTTGACAAAATTGCTGGCCTTGTGCCAAAATTTGAAATCAGTATTATTTCCTCCAGAGTTAGTGGCCCATGTTAAAGTTAGAGTTAATTGTTTAGGATTGTAGATGGCAGGTTAAGTGTTGGACTAAATACTTACTATTTAACGGTGTGCTTTTATATCTGGAGTTCAAATCTTAGTTGTTTGATTTTTTTTTTTTCTTTTTAACTTTATGGGGGTTGATAAAATATGAATACCGGTAATATACTGCTGTTGCAGGAAGCATGGCTGTGCGATTAAAAAAAGTTTATTTCCCAACCGCAATATTTTAAGCTCAATCCCACTGTGTGGCACCATGAACAGATGTCTTCTGCTATAGCCCTGGGCTGACTAAAGCCTTATGTGTGGATTTGGTTGACAGAAACTGAAAAGAACCATCTGCTGTGTGGTTGGTGTTTGGAAGGGCATCCAGCTGTAAAAATCCTACCAAAACAGTCACAGAAATCTGGTGCAGGCTTTTGCGTGGCTAGCTCCTGTCAAACTATCCTACCCATACCAGCATGGAAGGCATACGTTAAAACAGTGATAATGATGATGATATGTGTTTGTGTGTGTGTGTGTGTGTGTGTCTCTCTCTCTCTCTCTCTCTTTGTCTTGGCATCACATGATTGTTGTAAATGAATGTCATTCATTTCTATTATTCTGCATAAACATATCTGGCCATGGGGGAAATGTAGACTTTAACCCTTTAACATTTAAACCAGCCATATCCGGCTGTATCCGGCCAAATAATTCTACCTGTTTTTTTATGTTCAAACTGGCTAGATCTGGCCTCTCCCATCAACCCTACAATGTCATTCTAAAAATAAACATCATTAAAATCTTGAAACGACAAAACAACGCTTGATTAATTGAAAAACAAACAACATGAATTAATAAGTATTATTATTGACAGAATAATCTGAACTCATTAGCCCCATGGCCCTAATTGTAGTATTTTATATATAAATAAGGTACAAAATAATACGCTGTTTGATTTTTCTCTGAATGTTCACCATCCCACTTCCATCACACGCACACACACAAACGTTCACAGGACTCCATTTTGCATACACACACACACATACACAGAGTTGAAACGCTGTTTGATTTTTTATTTTCGCCGTAGAACTTCCATCATCCCCCTACCAAGTTTGCCATCACCCCTTCCTTCCTTCCTTTCTCATTCATAAGTTGTGACAGAGAAAGGCACATGTGTATTATCATAACAGATGCTAAAGGGTTAAATCGATGATGATGATAATATTTAACTGCTATCAATCTACTGAATCATATCCTTTCTTCGCAAGTCTCTGACCTATGCCAATCAAAGAACTCATTAGCAATTGCTATGATGATGATGGTAATTATATCCTCCATATTATTTACATTTATTTGCAAATTTTGGAATCTTCTTAATTTTTCTTCATTTTGTAAGCGAACCATTTTTCTTTCAAGACTAAGATAAGATTTTTCTGTACTGCAAGAAGAGGTGAATTCTACACTTTGGTGTACTCACAGCTACTCTCAGAACACAAAGGGAATTTTATTTCTCTGCCGATGTATTCCTCTGCTTGAATTCTTGTATTTTTTTTTTTTGTGATTTTTTTTTTATAAATTGTACTTTTTACTTTTTTATTTAATTTTTGTTTTCATGATTGTGGTGATAGAAGAAGATATTTAATGATATTCATTGAAAAAGAAATATTTTTTAGAAATAAAATATTGAAAAACTATACGTATTGTTGTCTGTTCACTTACGATTTTTCTGCTTTTGCAATGAGAGAAAAGCAACATGATGAATGTAGGAATAATGTGTAAGGTGTGTGTTTATATCACCAATTGGTGACACATGAACACTAGACATGGCAAGGTTCATGAATGTAGGAGAGAAACAGGTTCATGATTAGATGGATTTGCAATATCATCTTGCTTTTCATGAAAGACAGTATCACAAATTACACACACACACACTCATGCTCATGAAAATACACATTTTTACCTCCACCTTAGCAAAGGTGGAAGTATTGTTTTCTGTTACGTTTGTTTGTTTGTCTATGGACAAGACAGCTCAAGAACCGCAGGATGGATTCGGATGAAAATCTCAGGGATGTTTGGCCTTGTGACTGGCCATGGGGAAATATTACTTTGCTTAGACACCACTGGGAATTGATGACGGGAAGGGCATCAGGCCATGGAAAATGTGCAACGACAAATTTCGTCTGACCCATTCAAGCATGGAAAAGTGGACGTAAAAGAGATGATGATAATAATCATGATGATAACATGTTCTCGAGCAGAAGTTTGAACTAAACTTTCTGTTTTTCTTCACTTTTTGAAGCACAAACGCGGGCGCTCACATATACATTTATTCCAGAATCATAATTTGTAAGCATTGACTTATGAAGACAGATTAGGTATACGTACGTCACTACATTATATAATAAAACATCGAAGGAGGAGTATGAGACGTGAGATACATGACACAACAAATCACTCATGGCAACTCTGTTGTTGGTTAAATTCTCTTTATGTTATTGGGAAGAGTGTGACGCGGACCTGACGAGGGTGAACTTGGAAACGGAAGAATACTTTTATTACAAAACTAAAAATTTCTATAAACTTCTTTACAGGAAATTAACAGGGCGTTACCACATGCTACGTTCGGTATGTCGTTTGAATGCGCCGTCATTGGAAACGGTTGAAAAAGCGTTAAAACTCTATAGAATAAGACAATGTTAGCTGGTGTCGGTGACCGACTGTGGGTTGTGATTGGTTCGATGATTAGGAGAGAATATGAGAGAGAGAATAATAAAAGCAAGGATAATGTAAAAAAGATCGAAAAAAACATATACAATCACAAACTATCATTTAGTCAACTAATGACTTAATAATGACTTCTACAAGCTCGCTAGCCACTGTGGACACACCATCAATGTTCTCACTAGATTACACTTAATATAATCAACTGAAAAGAAAAGGCAAAATATAAAATTCTTATCAACACTACTAGACAGATTTATGGTTGTCAAGAAAGAAAAAGAAAACTATATATATGAGAGAGAGAGAGAGAGAGAGAGAGAGAGAGGAGAAAAATATATTGTATAAAGCAAGAGAGCCTAAGCTTGCTTATTCAGTTCTTGACAAAATTGATTGTTACATTTAGACTTTTAAACAATAAACACTATCCTATTAGCTGAATAGATGTAAGCCAGCTAAATATAGTTAGCTTCAAAAGGGAAAACTAGATTAGATTCTTCTTATACGGACGTAGAAAGAAGTCGAAAAAAAAAACACGTAAAAAAAAAATGACGTCTTTTTTTCATTTTTGTTTTATTTGCATATTATTTGTATTTGTATCTGAGCTGGGTCTGCTACTCTTCAATACCATTTCGTATAAAAATGTATTCTTTACCTAGATTCGAAATGGACATTATGGAAATATGCATGGCCGCAGCTCTAAGCTGAAACTTTAAAAAAAAAAAAAATATATATATATATATATATATGTATGTATGTATGTATGTGTGTGTGTGTGTATGTATACATATATGTATATTTACATGTATTATATATGTGTATATATATATATACATACATTATTTACGTATATGTATATATATATACATGTATGTATATGTGTATATATATACATTTATATATATATGTATATATATATATATACGTATATATATATATATATGTATGAATGTATATATATGTATGTATGTATATTTATGTGTATATATACATGTGGATATATGTATATATACATACATGTATATAT
>NC_068984.1:136752456-136755510 GCF_001194135.2 Octopus bimaculoides | reverse complement strand
GATATCATTTTTACTTCCAAAACATGAAGCAGTTAATTCTGATAAACACGCGCATTCATATATATATATATATATATATATATAATGTATGTATGTATATGTATGTATGTATATGTATGTATGTATGTATGTATGTATGTACGTATGTATGTATGTACAGACGTGTGTGTGTTTGTGTGGCAGGAATATTTCGGCAAGCAGATCACTATATCCGGTGTCACGCGAAAAAATCTGACCAATCAAGACTCCGCATAGAACTAGCTTCAACAACAATTTAATCATTTGGCGCTCTTTTTTTTTTCCGGGCCTCACCATCACTTATGAATTCAGCGCACCTTAGCTACTTGGACAGAGAGCATTGAGAGACAACAGAGACGAGACGTCCAGAAGACGGCGAACTGACGGCGGATTGCTGCTCACCCAAGCTAACAAAAGCTAAACAATGAACGAACGACTTTGTTGTTACAATCACACCAAGAATAATAACATTCGAACTCTCTCTCGATGTTTCGTAGTTCTTAGTGGCGACATTTTACTTTTTAAAAATTATTTACAATCGACGGATATTTGTCCTCGTCTTGTTTGTTGTTAACACAACATTTCGGCTGATATACCTTCCAGCCTTCATCAAATGTCTTGGGGGAAATTTCGAACCTGGGTTCTCATTCCTAAGGTATTTTTCGATGTTATTATTATTATTATTATTATTATTATTATTATTATTATCATTATTATTATTATTATTATTGTTCAGGTTACTGCTTGGAATCGAACTCGGAATCTTGGGCTTAGTAGCCTGCGCTCTTAACCATTAGAACATGCCAGTGCCCACTAGCATATGGCGTAGTGGTTAAGAGTGCGGGCTACTAACCCCAAGATTCCGAGTTCGATTCCAAGCAGTGACCTGAACAACAACAACAACAACAACAACAATAATAATAATAATAATAATAACAACAACATCGCAAAATACTTTAGGAATGAGAACCCAGGTTCGAAATTTCCCCAAGACACCTAAAGAAGGTTGGAGGGTATATCAGCCGAAACGTGTTAACAACAAACAAGATGAAGACAAATATCCGTCAAATGTAAATAATGTAAATAATGTAAATAATGTACATAATTACTCATCTCTCAAATATAGAACAGTAACGTTTTTCATTGTTTACGAAAAGAAATATTTTATCAAAAATCTCAACAGATATAAGTATTCTTCTTTGTAACATATATATCAACAAGTACATTTATACATATGCACTTTGTATATTTGTATACACGTGTGCCTTTGTATATAAAAGAAAGTGGTTATGTATGTATGTATGTATGTATTACACATACTGTCACGTGTCACATATGTATGTAATTTGGTGAGTTATATACACTTTGACTTTGCAATTAGTAGACAAAAGCCTCATCCTGGATTTTAAAATCTAGTTGTTTACTCGCAGGTATTTGGGGGTATTTTTCTGGGTCTAGGATCTTGAATTTGTTGTCGATGTAATGTCATTCTGTCCTTCATAAGCAGACTTGACAAATGGGTTTTTGCATAATTACAGTTTAGTGCTCTCTCTTTGTCTCTTTCTCTCCCTCCCTCCTTTCCTTTCTATCTTCCTCTCTTTCTACAAGCACAGAGTGTGTAGACAGCACAAGGTGAACATTTTATACATGTGTGTTTGCTGTAGTAGAAGGTATTTTAAGCTTAAAGGAGGAAACAGCCAATTTGGATACCGCAGAGACTAGCCAAAGCCCACGCTACGCCACTACCACCTACCCACCCATCCACTCATCCCAGGGCTTTGATTCCACGTAACTTTTTTCCATTTTGTTTTATCCAATAATGCATATCTTTACATGTGCAAATGAATCAAACAACTTATTTTCTATTTTGATTTTTTTTTGTCCCTCTTTCAGACCTTAAACACCGAGATATCCATATTTATTTTAGTCCGGCTTGTTACGATTTCCGAACAAACGTCTGCTTTTAGCTGGAGATTAACCTTTTAACCGGCAGACCTTCTTACAAGTCGAAAAATGTATTAGAAATATATAATGTGATCAATTTTGTTATTCTCACGTAACACAGCTATGAAAGGAGAAGCAGGTGAAAGTGGAACTGATTCTTATTCAAAATGGTTACTAAAAAGAACTGTCGATGTCCACGACAAATGGTCGCTGAACTTACAGAATAAATATAATAGAAGACTAAATAAAAACAACAACGACAACAACATCTACAACAATAGTGGTAGTGATAACACTAACAACAGAAGACACAGCATAGCGCAAGTGCAACACGGAATATAGATTCTAACGTTAACAAAATTCATGTATACAATTCACGCATCAAAAGATTTGTTCACAAGTGGGAACGTATTTATATATGCATAGATAAACGCATACACACACACACACACACACACACACACACACACTTATATATGTATATGTGTGCATGCCTGTACGTGTGTGTGACTATAGAATATATATATATGTATATATATATATTTACATATATATATATATGTATATATATATGCATGTATGTATGTGTGTTCACATTTATAAACATTTATGCATATTTATCAATATCTATATATGTTTCTATCAATCAGACACTCCCTCTTTCTTTTTCTCTCTGTCATTCTCTGATGCTCTGTCTGTCTCTCGATCTATATAAAATATTTATACACTCTCTCACACATATAAATATATATAAATATATACACATATAAATATATAGAGAGATTGAGATAAATGGATATTGGTGTGTGTGTGTATATATATATATATATATATATATATATATATAATATTTTATTATATACATATACACACACACACACACATATATATATATATATATATATATATATATATACATAATATTTTATTATATACTTATATACACATATATATATTATATAAATATATACCTGTATACATATATATATATTATATATATTATATACTTATATACATATATATATATATGTTATATACATGTGTTGTACTCAACTCACACAGACGCACCACACACATAGAATTATACACTGA
>NC_068984.1:136751813-136752446 GCF_001194135.2 Octopus bimaculoides | reverse complement strand
CTACATATATACATTTATATAAACAGCTACATACCTAATAACATACATACATACATTTATACATACATGTTTACATACATACATACATACATTTATACATACATACATACATGCATACATACATCTATACATACATACATACATTTATACATGTATACATTTATACATACATACATGCATACATATATACATACATACATTTATACATGCATACATACATTTATACATACATCTATACATACATACATACATATATACATTTATACATACATACATACATACATACATACATACATGTATAACATCCGTATGTATATGAAGGTGTCAAAAGCATCAGAGTATTCGGACAACGAGAACAAAACTGACTTTATTGATTTTCGTTGTCTTCCAGATATTCTCGCTCCTTTCCACGAATGTCTGATATACAATGATATCACATCTTGAATCAGTGTATGGACCAAAGTTAACAGAAACAAGCATAAATTAAGCCAAAAAAGTAATAGCCGAGTTTTTCATTTTGTTCCTTTTCTTGAAAAAAAAAAACTATTGATTCCTAACATTGGTGGAAGGCTACAACTTTCAGAACCTGCGTAAAGTCGATTAATACAAAAAAAAAAAAAAAAAAAAAAAAAA
>NC_068984.1:136749533-136751254 GCF_001194135.2 Octopus bimaculoides | reverse complement strand
AAAGCTGAGTTCATCTTAACTGGTACTGTTCTGTTTTATCCACGACAGAATGCTAAAGTTTATATCGACTCAACTTGTACTATATTATTACCATAGAAAGTTGAAGGTAAAGCTGATCTCAGCTTAGCTACTGTTTTAGCCGCCATGGAAGGTTATAGCCAAAGCTGAGTTCATCTTAACTGGTACTGTTCTGTTTTATCCACGACAGAATGCTAAAGTTTATATTACCATAGAAAGTTGAAGGTAAAGCTGATCTCAGCTTAGCTACTGTTTTAACCGCCATGGAAGGTTATAGCCAAAGCTGAGCTCATCTTAATTGTTACTACTTTTTCAACCGTAGAATGTTAAAAGCCAAAGTTTATCTATCTTGACTTAAAAATCAACTTAAATGGTACTATTTTATCCATTACAGAAAGCTAAAAGGTAAAATCGATTTCAACTTAAAAAGGAATGTTGATCTTGGATTTACGTGGCACTTTTTTTTCCTTATACACCTTGGTAAGTTAAAAGGCAAATTTAATCTCGATTTAACTTGTGCTATTTTATCCACCACAGAAGATTAAAAGGCACAACTGATCTCGGCTTGACTGGTACTATTTTATCCAGCACAGAAGGAGAAATAGCGATGGTGATCTCGGCTTTATTTTACCTGCTATGGAATGTGTAAAAGCAAATTTGGAAGAAAATAATCCCTTGCCATATTGTGGTTCACCTGTTGCGATTTATTATTTAAGCTTACGTCGATTCCCCTGTGGCGTTGTTTTGCATTTATAATAAAATAAATACCATAAATCCCCGAATATAATTCGCACTTTTTTTCCCAAAATTTGAAGGTCAAAATTTCTAGTGCGTACTATATACGAGGTTAAAAACGAAAAATATTTTCTAAGCAAAATTTTCTAAGTGATAAATATGTAAAGGCAATTTACTTAATATTTATTTTTCACTGACGTTATTACTGTTATTTCTTTATTTTCTGCAAACAAAGTGCACAAAAAAGCTACACGTTTGCATTATGTTATATATACAATAATAATAAAGGACATTACCGTATATACATTTACAAACCAAGGACGTTATATAGACCTTCTTGACTCAAGTTAAAGAAGGGGTGCGTATTATACACAAGGTTTAGGTTTTTCAGAGGTACAGACCCCTAAAAATCCCCTGCGTATTATACTCAAGGGCGGACTATACTCGAGGATTTACGGTATATACAAATTATAAAAATAATTAAAAAATATATACAGTACAATATTGTTTCTACTTCATGGATTTTCACCTATCGCGAGGAATGTAACACCCGCAGTAGTCGAGGGTTTACTGTAATCATAAATGGCTTTTATTTTATCTACCACAGAAGATGATGTCAGCTTAACTGTAAATATTTTATATAAAACAAGCTCCTTAACCTCTCAGTTACGCCTGCACCTAAGAGGAAATGTGCGCCCGCTGAGGAAAATGAACCCATAACCTCCAGATCACTTATTAGTCAAGATATATAAGTCTGATGCTCAACCGACTGAACTGTAATTGTTGTTGTTGTTGTTGTTCAGGTTGTAGATAAACAAGCAGTTTATCATGATATTATAGTTGAAATATTTCACAAAGTTAATATTCAAATAGGAAACAAAGATTAACAGCGAAACTGTAACGATGCATCTATCACCGTCCCTACCTACTCTGCCCCCCGCCCCCGTTGTCCTCGGTACCAGTATGAA
>NC_068984.1:136745817-136748790 GCF_001194135.2 Octopus bimaculoides | reverse complement strand
CTATGTTTAGCCCCTTGTGGGCAATAAAGAAATAAGAAATGTTATCACGCCGGGCGAAATGCTTAGCGGTATTTCGTCTGCCGTTACGTTCTGAGTTCAAATTCCGCCGAGGTCGACTTTGCCTTTCATCCTTTCGGGATCGATTAAATAAGTACCAGTTACGCACTGGGTTCGATGTAATCGACTTAATCCCTTTGTCTGTCCTTGTTTGTCCCCTCAATGTTTAGCCCCTTGTGGGCAATAAAGAAATAAGAGTCATTAGAGCAGTCACAGCGATTGCGGGTAACCTGCGGCCCGCGGGACTTTCTGAATGGCACCCTTGACGAGAAATATACTTGATGGTGAGCTATGTCTCATGCGGTCAGCTTCTAGAAAATGGTTTCCCATGCTTGTGTTTTGAGTTTCAGATCGTTCCACCCCACTCCACTCTGAGTTCAAAACCTGCCGAAGTGCAGTTTTGTCTTTTAATGTTTCCGGGATGTCAGTAAAATAAAGTACTGGTTAAGTGCAGGTGATCTTATCTCCACCCCACCACACACACGAATACCTTCTGTCTCTGCCTCCCTTTCTGCCTTCTCCTCTTCCATCCTCTCCATATTCTCTCCTTCCCTTCCCTTCCCACCCTCCTCGTTTCCCCCCCCTCCTCTCCTCCTCTCATAAGCAACCTTTGTAATGAATATAAATTTGCACATACCAGCTAATCTGGATATATTTTTCATAACGCCGTAGACTGCGGCAAACGACCCGAATAAATAATTTCGTGTAGGCGACAAATGCTAAAAAATAGTATCGAAATTCTTTCGCTTGGCTAAATTTAATCAGCACCAGTAGACTGCACTTCTGTAATAGTTTTCGAGACTTTTACCGCAGTCTTCTGAGATATAAAGAACACATCTAAGTTAGCTTTCAATATGCTGATTGACATTCGTTACAAAGATTACTTCTGTTGCCAATAGCTAATTTACAGGGTGCGTGAGGTATTTGAGGACATATCGTTTTGGGGTCATTGCTGCATTTATTGCTAACTCTGGATAATCTTTGTTTCAGAATATAATAATGGCAGACCCTCAGTTTACTCAAGAAACGAAGAAGCATGCTGCTATTGTGGTTATAAAGGCTGAGCATATCGATTTAGAAATATCTCGATTTTTAAAAGTTGCCAGATCTTTCGTCTACAAAGTTTGTAAGGAGCTAGAGACTGAAGATAGAAGCGTTTCACCAGTATCAAAGCATAAAAAGCATTCTATATCCTCTGAAGTCATCAGAACATCTGAATTTATCCATCAAGTTCAACAGGCCATTGATTATTATCTCAGAAAGTCCATGAGGACAATTGCAAAAGATCTCCATGTGTCAGAAGGAACAGTCAGAAATGTTGTCCACGAAGACATCAGTCTCACATGATGAGGAAAGATCAATTTGTCAGAAAAAGCAAAAGAAATAACTACATCAGATCTAAATGGCTCTTAAACAAACTGAAAAATCCAGAAGAAGGAAATTTGATTTGGTTTTTCTCAAACAAGAAAAACTTCGACCAAGATCAAAAAGTTCACAGAAGAGATGACAGATGGTTATCTGCAGACCCTTCTGAAGTTCCAAGTGTTATCCATACAGAATTTCCTGCAACTGTCATGGTTTTAGGGGTTGTCAGTAATGAAGGACATGTGATACCTCCTTGCTTCCACAAGGCCTTAGAGTTAATTCTGCCGCCTGCATTGAGGTCCTGGAAATAATTGTTAAGCCTTGGATAGACAGTGCATGCAATGGAAGGCCATATGTGTTTCAGTAAGACTCTGCACTATAACACATGTCTAGTAACACAGGAATGGATGGCTGAAAATTTCATGATCACATAACCCTTAACATTTGGCTTTCTAATTACTCAGATCTCAATCCATTGGATTATTACATGTGGAGCGTTGTTGAGAGAGAGGTCAATGAAAATTGCCATCGTGAGAGTAATGTCCAAAATGAATCAGGACCACTTAATTCGAGCATGGAGATGATTCAGATCTAATATAGAAGCAGTTGTTGAAGCCGAAGGTGGCTTTATTGGATAACATTATAGAAAAGAAGGTTTATCTTTATCCTCATAGCATTTTTTGATAAATAAAGTTCTTATCTGTTATTGTATATCTGCTTTATATATATCATTGGTTCATATAGTCAGGCTCTTGTGGAAAATTATCCTTCAAGGTAATTGGTTGTTATTAATAATCTAAGTCTAATTTTGATTTCATGCTTTTCCCCCCAAAATTCTGGATTGTCACCAAGCAGAAGCCTTTTCATATTGTTTGATATTTGTAACTCACTCATAAACTGAAATAGTATGTTTTTTTATTTTGTAAATCCTTTCAGGCATTATGTGCCTTGTATTAGATATGATCTTCAAAAGACTATTGATTAAAAAGATATCTGGTTGTTGTTTCTATGTTGACCCGTTTGTTAACATATTTCTGTTGAGATATGCTGCCTTTGTTTCGGTTTTTAAAATAACAGAATTTAGTGGTGTTTGGAATAAATTAGCATGTGGTTTTGATATGAGATCTTAATTTAGATCACATTAAAACATGCGGTTTGTATCAGAGAATCAGGGACGTCTCGAGTGTGTAAAAGTTTTGTCATAGAAATAACAGATTTTGGCTTAATGTGAAAATATGAAGATAATTGCATTAAATTTAAAAATCTAAAAATTTTAATTGGCATCTTCCAATTATAAAAATAAAAATATAAAAGAAATATTTTGACCAATTTATAATTTTATAACCTCACATAATTTCACATATAATTTTATTTTATATTATTTATCATATTACTTCATATTAAAAAAAAAAAAAAACTACCATTCGATAAATTATACAAAATTCAAAGTTTATATCTCTGAAGAGCAGAAGAGTTATTTATAAATGCTTATCAATATAGGATTCCATTATAGGGACAGCACTTCTGCGAAACGATCGTAAGATGCTTTAA
>NC_068984.1:136738743-136745743 GCF_001194135.2 Octopus bimaculoides | reverse complement strand
TAATTGCTCGTATTAAATACATAAATACTTTAATAGTATTAATACTTTGATGCAATAGATCGCTCAATATAAATTCAGTATATAATATTCTCATTGAATATATTTAACTAAAGATATATATATGTGTGTGTGTGTGGGGGGGCATATACAGGGTTGGCCAAAAGTCATCTGACAGTAATTCAAAACCATTTAATTCCAAGATTTATTCATGTTTGACAACTGAATGAATTTAATAAAGCCATCTAAAATATGAAACAACATGAAAATTGTTCAAACTGAAGTCCTTCTTGAGCGACACATTTTTTTCCATTCGAGTCAATACAGAATTACAGATAGTATTTATGGAATTTACTGTCGGGTGACTTTTGGCCAACCCTGTATGTATGTATGCATGCATGCATGTTGCGGTGTTGCACTCACGATCACAAGATTGTGGTTTCACTTCCTGGATCAGGTGGTGCATTGTGTTCTTGAGCAGAACAATTCATCTCACGTTGCTCTGCGATCACGTCGACACCGGTGGTCTTGAATACTGTGCACCTCTTCAGGCAACGACGATTTGATGGAGGGAGTGAGGTAGTGCGCACCACATATATTGGATTGCCAGAAACAAATCGTTTGTGCAAGTCGTTCAGCAAGAAACTGCAAAACCGTTTTACTCGGATTACGAGCTTTTCCAGCTAAATCGTTGCGCTGTATTCTGAAGACAAAGAAAAAAAATTCACCAAGCAGAGATTAATAGCAGTTGAAACCAGCTCAGAGTGATTGTAGTGGACAAACGATCGCAGGTGCAACCCTTCAGCAGGCGAAAACTGATTCAATCATCGCTGCTCCATTCAGGAAAAACGCTCAGGCTAAGGGGCGAAATGCGTGTGACCCTGAGCTGTTTTTGACATTTTGATTGTGTCAGAGGTTCTGACATTGTGATAAATTCAGAGATTCTGACATCATGGTAGATTGAGAAGAAGAGCTTGGAAAATCTCTGAGTAACTGCAGCAGTTTCTGTGCGGGGCAAAGAATCTCCGCTGCTTATTTCACCTTTAGACCCAGGTTTTGCCTTAATCAAAGGTATTCATTCTTCCCACGACCATCCTGTCTTTCCAGACGTAGTTTATCTCACACATTGAGACTTAAAAATCCCCCAGAAATATAAAAAGCAATATCGCTAGTCCTTGACTGAGTTGTAGCGTCAACTAGCCAAGTAGAGACCACGTTGAAGCTCCCTTATTGGTTATATTGCTAACCGTGGTTTGTATCTGTTCGTTTACTAGTGAGGTGGTAGCATGAGCAGGCCCCCGCCTTCTCTGTCTCTCTCCTCACACCTCCGATTTTTTACTGCTTTTTTTGTGCAATTCTTTCTTTTCTTTGTGGAATTTTATTTAGTCGCCGTGATGTCTGCTTTTCCCGTTGATAACTGGAATTGCCGTCTACATCTATTTAGAATGCTCACTACTAGACACAACATATATTAATTTGCTTATATTTAGGTTAAAAAAATCAATTTGCTCATGTCTCTCTCTCTCTCTCTCTCTCTCTCTCTCTCTCTATATATATATATATATATATATATATATATATATGTGTGTGTGTGTGTGTGTGTCTGTATATATGTGTGTATATATATATATATATAGATAGATAGATAGATAGATAGATAGATATAATATAACTATGTGTACATGCATATTTATATATATGTATATATATATACTACATATATAATTACGTATATATATAATTATATATATATAAATTACGTATATATTTAATTATGTATACACATAATTAAATACACACAGCCGATTTTATACATACATACATACACACACATAATTAGATGTACACAACTCCATATAATTTAATTCTATTCATTATAGGTTGGAAATATACTTAAAAACTCAGCACTAAAGTTAAATTTAGGTATTTGAAGCTCCACAGATAATAGAAATAACATTTCTCTCCTTTATTATTGATGTATTTATTATATATTTTAGTCTCTATTATAAGAATTATAAAGGTTAAAACTATAAAACCACTAATTTTAAAAGTAAAATCGAACTAACTATGAAACTACCGGTCATCCGATCTTCTAGAAATAATAACCAAATCTCTCTAAAATCGTTTTTGTACAATTTTAAAATAAATAAAAGATAAAATAGTTATATATGTAAAAGGCAGTTTTTATCACCGACTTAAAGTTATGTTAGAAGACAAAATATCTCCTGGAGAAGACCTCTCATAAAAGGATTCGGATTTATATCGCTGGCAGACGAGAACCGTCTGTTACGGCCATCGGAACTGTCGGATCGTATGATTTCGCCTTGCTTGGGTTCTTCAGTGCCAGTTGTCCGGTTGCGGAGTAACAGCTGAATCTTTCTGTCAGCAATAGACTTTCCATTTCTATTCAGGCAGTAATGTTGCAGGTGCAACCCTTCAGCAGGCGATAACCAGATTCAATCATCGCTGCTCCATTCAGGCAAAACGCTCAGGCTAAGGGGCAAAATGCATGTGACCCAGAGCTGTTTCTAGTGGGCTTATATATATAAAAAAATAATAATTGCGACGGAAACAGTAGTAACACCAAAAGGCAATCTTTATCTCAACCCTCACGTGGACGTTGTGTTGGAGCACAGAATACTGCGGCTGTTATGTCGCTAGCGGACACTTCCCACTGAGGAGCTCAATCACGTGGTCTGGCAGTTCCTGTGGCCGTAGCTGACGGTCCTCGTCTGTCACCGATATATATACGAGTGCTTTTATGCACCATTAATCCATATAAGAAACCATCTCAATGTAAAATAATGTGGTATTCTGTGTTCAATCACAATTTCTATGTTAAATTGGAGATAGGCATAGGAGTGGCTGTGTGGTAAGTAGCTTGTTTATCAACCACATGGTCCTGGGTTCAGTCCCACTGCGTGGCATCTTGGGCAAGTGTCTTCTACTATAGTCTCGGGCCGACCAAAGCCTTGTGAGTGGGTTTGGTAGACGGAAACTGAAAGAAGACCGTCGTATATATATGTATATATATATATGTATATATATATATATATATATATATATATGTGTGTGTGTGTGTGTGTGTGTGTGTGTGTCTGTGTTTGTGTGTCTGTGTTTGTTCCCCCCCCCAACATCGCTTGACAACCGATGCTGGTGGGTTTACGTCCCCGTAACTTAGCTGTTCGGCGAAAAGAGACCGATAGAATAAGTACTAGGCTTACAAAGAATAAGCCCTGGGGGTCGATTTGCTCGACTAAAGGCGGTGCTCCAGCATGGCCGCAGTCAAATGACTGAAACAAGTAAAAGAGTAAAAGAGTAACTGTCTAAAAAGAGGTACATGCTGGGTGGGATAAGCTGAGAAAATAGGGATAATAAAAAAGTATGGATAATAACGGCTTATGCAAAATTACCATTCGTTTCATTAGAATGATCTATAGCTGTTTTTTTTTGTGTGTTTGTGGGGCCCAAAACATGTAGAGAGGTAAGTAAAATGTAGTGCTGAGCTACAAAAGTTTGAAAGTTACATCTTCAAACAGAATGGGTTGTCATGGTCGAAATGGCTTTGATTGTAAGTTTATTAGATCAGCTTTGACCTGAGGCTAAACAGGAATAAAATATGCAACATAAGGATTACTAATAAGAAATAGCAGCCTGAAACTATTGTCCACACCTCAAAGAAACACCGGAAAACGGTTTGTGATATTGCTTGTAGCTGATGTTGAAATTATTGGTTACTTTAAAGACATCTTAAGAAGGTAGAATTTCCCTAGAAACAGCTATTATTCTGTATGTAAACATTAAGAACGTTCTCTCTTTCCTCTCGATTCGTAAATTGCTAACATTTTATGGAGAAAAGAAAGCCAAATCACTTTTCATTTATTTCCTTCTGATTGTAATTATGCTAATCGTTAATGAAGTGTCTCACTGCATAAAATAATATTTAATTAATAAATCACAGGTCATAAGAATGAAAGAATGCTAAACAAACAAAAAATTAAATATGTGATTTCCATGCTTGTTTCCTCGAAAAATTCCTTAATTTTAAATTCAAATTTTTTAACCCATTTCATGTTGTGAAGGGAGCGATTATCTCCTTTGTCAAAGCTGCCCATCTCTCGGAAAACTGCGTATAAAATAACATTGTTACATAGAATGTACCTAATCTTCTGGAGAGGAGCAGTGGTGCACTTCAGATAACATACGTTTGTGTTACTCTACCAATTATTACGGTTAAGATGAGGTTAACGCTCCCATATGTTGATTGATTCTCTAGTTGCACTGGAGATTTATATTAATATATATTATCCGTGCGAAGGTTATTGAACGAGCCATTCTGTTTGTTCAACGTATGTTGTTAATGTAGCGATGAAAGTCTCCTTTCTACGTATTTCTTCCAGTGCTCTATCTTTTACTTATATTCGAAACTATTTGATGTAAAATTCTGTGGGGTGTACATGTTTCTTCCAAGTACATTATGCTCGACACATTGCTATTTTTGTTGCTATTAACATGTGTTAGTTATGATAATCTCACAATCTTTTCTAAATACTTTCCCATTAAGATAGATCTGATAGCTCAGCCTGCTTTCCTTATTTTCAACATAATTCCCCGAAGGGAGTTTTCCTCAACCTTTTAGCAGTTTCACTGTTTGGCGTGATATCCATGAATATTACGTTAACAAATTTGTTTGAAATTTTCACGTACCAAATTTATTAATTCTATTTTCATCTTTACCTGCTCCATTCGAAGATGTGTTGCGGTTAAAGTGTATGCTCCATCTGCATAATTTTTTGGACGTGCAGAAAATTAAGAGAATGTTCACAGAAACAAGCATGGTTTCAAATTTTGGTACAAGGCCGGCCAGCAAGTCCTGGCGAGGGGATCGGTCGATTACATCGATCTCAGTCCTCAACTGGTACTTATTTTATCGATCCTGAAAGGATGAAAGGCAAAGCCGACCTCGGTGAAATTTGAACTTAGATTCATAGAAGAACTAATGATAATAATTTAGGTATAATTTTCTTTTTATTTTCTATGTACCAATAAAAAACAGACCTCTTCCGGTCCTACTGGTATGATAATTCAGTATTATATAGCACATAGTTTATGAGAACACGTTTGAAACAGGATAATAATTCAAATATATAACAGAACATCTTTTGTGTTACATCAATCACAGCAAAGTTTACATCAGCTAGCCATGGACAATGTCCATGTTTTACAAAGTCTATTGTGTAGTTTGTGTTGTAGAAAAAGTTTTAGTAAGATTAGTGCGGCAGAAAGAGATAAAGCAATTTGTGTTTTGTTCGAACAGCACAATGAGACGAGTTGAAAGAAAGTCATTCAATATTGAAGAAAATAACGTTAATTGAACGCCTTTGAGTTACTATTTCTCTTGAGTCTTACTCATGTGCTAGCAGATCCTGACTGACAGGAGCGTAGAATAAAAAGAAATTAAGATACGTGTTTTCAAATGAGCTAAAATTTGATTTGAAATGGTTTCTCACAGGGTCAGCTGAAAGTAACGGCAACTTGGGCAGGCGTGTGAAGTGCAACGTGTTAGGTAACGCCATGTCATTTATTTAGGATCTAGCAAATACAAAGTTTGGGAGGCAATGTGATCATGTGAAAATGAAATGAAATAAAAACAAACGAAACGTAAATATTATTCGTCTCAACTACAGGAAAATCAATAGTACCCTTTGGACTTTCTCTCATCCACCTATTTTCCACTAACGAAAATGTGTTGAAATAAATTGAAATCATTACCAATAAAGTAGATACATTACTTACTCTCAGTTTTCTTGTTATATTAACGAAAGGATTTGAAACTTTGTTGCTGTGTTCGAACACTTCTCTTTGGTTTGTGTATTGTAATAAATATCGTTTTCTTCCATTTACAGTTTTCCTTGAAATTCAGCTTGCTCGGATAGCCAGACGACAATTGAACCGGCCATGATTTCTTATTCAGTTTAAGTTCAAGACAGCTGGAAAAAGAACTGACTTTTTTCTCTATTGCTGCTTCCTCGATATTTATGGAAAGAGAGATCGATAAAGTAAACTACTGAACTAATATTGTAAATAAAAAAAGACAAAAACTGTTTTGAGCTTTACTTCATGTTCAAAATGACCGCCAGATTACTGGGTTATGATTGGCTCACACAAAATACGTCACACACACAAGTATTTATATATATATAATATTTGTGTATAAGGAGAACCGTTTTTCCTTTATTCATGTTTCATTAAATACACGACTAAATACAAGTTTTATCTTTATTTTATATTTTTCCTGTTTTCTTATTAGCTTGTTGCAGTTGGCTTAGAACAGTAGAGTTCCCAAATCCATATCCAACATTTCTAGACCTCCATATTCTCATTATCACAAATCGAATATATTTTGTGTTTGTGTTATTTCTTACACACTGATTTAGCTAAATGCGTTTTTATTTCTTCAATATTTATAGCCGGTTCTTTTGGTCAAACTGTCGTACCTCCAGCTGCTTCAGATGCCAAGATACCAAAAATTTTCAAAGTGTAGTACAACGGTTTTGCTAGGGAATGGTGAAATTATTTTTTTCGTTTTCTGAAAAAGTAACGTTTCGTTTTGGACTTAGACACTTTTGCATAATAGCAATGATATATATATATATAAATTTATATATGTATATATGTGTATGTGTATATATGTACATATGAGTGTGTGAGCGTGTGTGTTAGAATATGGTACATATATGCATACGTACTTTCATATTTATATGGTTGCATATACACGTACATAAATGTAAGCACGCCTACAAATAAATACATACACACACACACACACACACACACACATATAAGGATATTATGTACGTGTATGCATTCATATACATATATTTATGCATACAGTTATACACACTTAGACATTTATACATTTATACACACGTACACACATACGCATTCACACGTGCATAAATATCAATATAGAGAAATAAAGATATATGTACTTATACTTATA
>NC_068984.1:136737682-136738484 GCF_001194135.2 Octopus bimaculoides | reverse complement strand
ATATATATATATATATATAATATATATATACGCACAAACGTATGAAAGCAGGTATTTGTATATAAATAAGTATGCTTGATACTGAATCTTGTCCAAGTACTTAGAAAATATTGATGGCTATGATGCCACATGGCAGAAAGCACTTCACTGCAATTCTCAAGGACAATATATTAAAGCACAAGTATTGTTGTATAGAAATATTCTCTCGGTTAATCGCCACCAATTTATCATGGCGTATCTCTCTCTCTGGCACTCAAAGACAGCTGACTGATATATTTAGCACTCACTCAATTTTCCTGTTAGAACAGACAAGATATTACAGAATCTCAACAAGGTAGACGTTGTACAATCTTCATATGGATTGGCAAGTTTAGTAGAGTGTCGAACAAAACTGTAGAACGCTAGTTATCTAGAGATATACAGTTTATCGTGTGGAGGCGCGATGGCCCAGTGGTTAAGGCAGCGGGCTCGCGGTCATAGGATCGCGGTTTCGATTCCCAGACCGGGCGTTGTGAGTGTTTATTGAGCGAAAGCACCTAAAGCTCCACGAGGCTCCGGCAGGGGATGGTGGCGAACCCTGCTGTACTCTATCACCACAACTTTCTCTCACTCTTACTTCCTGTTTCTGTAATTCAAAGGGTCAGTCTTGTCCCTCTGTGTCACGCTGAATATCCCCGAGAACTACGTTAAGGTTGCACGTGTCTGTGGAGTGCTCATCCACTTGCACGTTAATTTCACGAGCAGGCTGTTCCGTTGATCGGATCAACTGGAACCCTCATCGTCGTAAGCAGATCGGAAGAGC
>NC_068984.1:136736282-136737565 GCF_001194135.2 Octopus bimaculoides | reverse complement strand
CAACAGCACAACAGTTAATCGTCTATCGTTTGTGTGTGTTTTTTTTACTCGTTTCATTCATTGGACTGCGGCCACGCTGGAGCAAATCCTTGAGGAACTTTAGTTGAATGGATCCACCCAAGTACTTTATTTCCTTTTAATGCCTGGTATTTACTCTCTCGCTCTCTATTGCCGAACCGCTAAGTTGTTGAGACTTAAACACGCGAACACCGGTTGTCAAACGGTGATGGGGTAAGAGAATGACACGCACTTGTGCGCAGATGCACATACACATGCGCACGCACACGCACACACACACACACACACAGACATACACCAACACACACATACGCACACACAAACGCACAGGCGCACATACACATAAACACACACCAACACACACACATATGCACACACACACAGGTGCGCATACCCCCCTCACACACATAATATGCTTTCAGTTTCCGAGTTTCTTAACCACACAGCCATTCTAGTACCTGTACATATACATACATAACGGCCTGTCCACTCGTGACCAAGGAAGACCATCACTGACCATTGGCCAAGCAAAATGTCAGCTATGCCCGTGCCGGAGGTCATTGCAGCTGCAGTCGCCTTCACATGGGTTTGTGCCTGCGCCTTCCATGCTCACCACAGCGACCTCCTACACGACCGGTCATCGGAAAGTCGTCTGGCCGACGATTGCGTAACCTAAAATTTTGGATGGATTTTGTAACTATTTCTAGCATCCTTGTAGGATTAGTGACCTTGTATAAAAATTGCTATATTGTTCTTGAAACATGCCTTCATCTCCAATACATACATACATACATATGTTTCTAAATATGTATATATATATATATATGTAAGTATGAATACGCACATATATAAATGTATTTCAATAGATATTTAAAATTTTATTTAAAGGGAATGCGACTATACATGTGTATGCATGTGTGTTTGCATATGCGCGCCTGTGTATATACACGCGCATGTACATACACAAATGTATACACATGTGTATGTATATATGTATGCATATAGGTGAGAAAGTTTATATATTTATATATATATTTATATATAAATAAATATATATTTATATATATATATATACGTATAACTATATATAAATATGCGCACATGTATGTACATTTGTATATGCAAATTTATGTATTTGAATGTATTTTGACTGTGTATACATACATACAAACATGCATATATGTATATATACATATATATACATATATACATACATACATATATATGTATATATACAAATATATATATATATATATATATATATA
>NC_068984.1:136732220-136735865 GCF_001194135.2 Octopus bimaculoides | reverse complement strand
ATATATATATATATACACACACACATATATCTATATAAGTTCAATGAAATAGATTCTAAATGTGTTCGTGTAAAAATCTCGTGATGTTCTCTTTACGAATTGCCAACATACCAATATAAGTTGGCGGAATTGTTATAGGCCTAGTATGTAATTCTTGCCAAAGTATTCTAATATTCTATGAGGCTGTTCGATAATCATCTAGCCAAAGGAATTGAACGTATCGGTGGACGAGAATGTGCAGAGTATGGTAACAACAGTTCTGCAGGATAGTAGCCTGTACAGGGTGCGGCAGAAATGATGCCCCAATTTCAAAGGCTAATAAAAAACAAACACATGAAGATGCATGAAAAATACTTTATATGTCTATAAAGCTCTTTAAATGCCATTTTCTTTCTGTGTTTGGTGGTATCCACCATGGTCTGGAGTAGAGAGCATCGTGCATTTGTTGTAGAAGAGTTTGTTTTTTTCTTGTCTTTTCATGTGTTTTTTTTTATTAGCCTTTGAAATCGGCGGGACAACCTTTCTCCTGCACCCTGTATAGATGGGAATGTATTACAGGTCAAGGTGTGGAGGCGCAATGGCCCAGTGGTTATAGGATCGCGGTTTCGATTCCCAGACCGGGCGCTGTGAGTGTTTATTGAGCGAAAACACCTAAAGCTCCACGAGGCTCCGGCAGGGGATGGTGGCGAACCCTGCTGTACTCTTTCACCACCACTTTCTCTCACTCTTACTTCCTGTTTCTGTTGTGCCTGTAATTCAAAGGGTCAGCCTTGTCACACTGTGTCACACTGAATATCCCCGAGAACTACGTTAAGGGTACACGTGTCTGTGGAGTGCTCAGCCACTTGCACGTTAATTTCACGAGCAGGCTGTTCGTTGATCGAATCAGCTAGAACCCTCGACGTCGTAAGCGACGGAGTGCCAACAACAACAGATCAAGGTAGACGTCGAATTATCTGCTAGTGTCTCCTCACTACACCTATGTATTGTAACATCTACGACTACTAGGAGTTGTCATTCACGTTGTAAATTCCTCCTGTGGGTAATTCCGTGTCCGTGTTCCCGTCACTGGATGGTAATATTATCCGGAGTGTATAGTAGCAATGATTATAACGATAGAGAATATTGAGACAGGTAAAAAAAAAAAAGAGCAAGTTATCATTTTGAGTGATGCCGACTCATAACGGCTGGTTTCCTGGTCTCATGGCATATGTATTCCCCACCTGGACGGGACGCTGGTCTGTCACAGGATCACTTATTTTTGCCAGCTGAGTGGCCTAGAGCAACGTGAAATAAAGTATTTTGTTCAAGAACACAACTCGTTACACGGTCCAGGAATCGAAACCACATTCTTACGATCATGAGTCTAACAGCCTAAACGCAAAGCCACACTGAGTGGACTGGAGTAACGTGAAATGAAGTATTTTGCTCAAGAACACAACTCATCGCCTGGTCCAGGAATCGAAACCGTAATCTTACGATCTTGAGTCCAACATCCTAACCACTAAGCCACACGCATCCACATTGACACTGGTACATCCTCAAAATTTTATTTCCTTTCGTTTTACAGTATCGTGCAGCATATTTTTTTTATAGATACGACGACCTACACGTGTATCTAACAAAACCATCTGCTATCTTCCCTTCACTACACCGTCTCAGCTGACTCTGCAGCAAGGACTCCAAGTTCCATTCTAAATTCGAATTGATGCAAGACTTCTTGTTCGATCGAGGGTACCGTCAGTATGATTGGATGTATGTTTCGTATGAGTTCCATTGCACTCATACCAAGCACTCGTACACATATAAACTAAATTTCCTTCTATATGTTCTACCATTAAAGATGCTCATCTTCCCCTTATCTCTGTTTATTCTTCACATTTCTTCCATCTACTTCTTAGAAACGACTCAAGCTTTCCTAAGAACACCCAGTATGCTACCTTCTACTAATGGTCTTGTCTTAGACACCACCCTTCTCATTTCATTACAAACATCACAACCATAAACATACCGAAACCCAAGTATCAAGACATCCAAAATAAGCTGCCCTTCTACCGAATCCGATCGGTTGCATCGCGTATAAACTTTACAATACACCAAACATAAATAAAAGACTAAAGGCGCGTGGCTTAGTGGCTAGGCTATTCGGATCACGATCTTAAGGTCGTGAGTTCAATTCCCGGCGACGCGTTGTCTCCCTGAGCAAGGCACTTTATTTCTCGTTGCTCCAGTCAGTTCAGCTGGCAAAAATGAGTTGTGCCCGTAATTCTAAGGGCCAGCCTTGTCATATTCTTTGTCACCCTGAATTCTCTGGGAACTACGTTAAAGATACACGTGTCTGTAGAGTGCTCAGCAAATTTGGACATTAATTTCACGAGCTGGCTTCTCAGTTGATCGTATCAACAGAAAACCCCATCGTCGTACCGACGGAGATTCAAACCAGATAAAACAAGATGCAACTCAGGTGACCTATTTTCGTAAACATCTAGATATTCCACACAACACAAAGGACAACTTTGTGGATCATCATTTCAAATCATCTAGCCACTTCACCGACTACTTCTCAGTGAACGGATGTTCAGAACACTACGTTCCCTATTCCACATTCTCGCCAACATAAAGAATAGCGACTTATCTTTACATATGGTGCTGTCTAACCAACAGGTTTTAATGAACGATTCACCTTTTCGTAAAAGAAAAACAAAATTAATTATGAATTTCCCCACCTGGCCGATTACCAACACTTCCACCTCCCCCCTCACAGTATCCCTCCAAATGTAAACTTCATCACGACAAACGTTATCCTCACACCCAACCACTACAATGAACTTTAGCACTGTCCATTGACCTCTATGTGGACGCAGATACATTTATATTCTTTGCTTATCTCATCACAATTCCATTCTACTACAATTTATCACCCGTATCTATAGACTTCAGCTATACGCCAATAAAATTTTTATATCTCGCTGCGCACTATGTATGTATGTATGTATGTATTTATGCAAGTATGTATGTATGTACGTATGTACACACACACACACACACACACACACACACACACACACACACACATATATGTATAGATGAATATGTATATGCATGTATGTATACACAGAAACACACACACACACACACACATATATATGCACACACATACATATATATGCACACACACACACACACACACACATATGGGCATAAATCTAAATAGTGCTAAAAATAGACGTAAAGATTTAATTCTTGGTGCATAACATAAAGTAAATATCTGTCATTTTATCTGGAAATAAGTCGTCCGCTGAAAAACGTACTGTTTCGAGGACAGTATATCTCTTCAGGCGGTGTAACAAGAATCTGTCTACAGTTAGCAGTTACGTGGGGTTGAATATATGACTATATGGCACGGGTAGGCGTGCTGAAAACGCTCTCGTACATATATTCTTTTATTCTTTTATTTGTTTCAGTCATTTGACTGCGGCCAAGCTAGAGCACCACCTTTATTCGAAGAAATCGACCCAAGACTTATTCTTTGTAAGCCTAGTACTTATTCTATCGGTCTCTTTGCCGAACCACTAAGTTATGGATACGTAAACATACCAGTATCGGTTGTCAAGCGATGGTGGGAGGACAAACACAGACACACAA
>NC_068984.1:136730933-136732210 GCF_001194135.2 Octopus bimaculoides | reverse complement strand
TTGACTGTGGCCATGCTGGAGCACCGCCTTTAGTCAAGCAAATCGAACCCCAGGACTTATTCTCTTATTCTTTGTAAGCCTATTACTTATTCTATCGGTCTCTTTCGCCGATCCGCTAAATTACGGGGACGTAAACACACCAGCATCGGTTGTCAAGCGATGTTGGGGGGACAAACACAGACACACAAACACATACACACACATACATATATATATATACTTATATACGACGGGCTTCTTTTCAGGTCTGAGGCTATAGTAGAAAGCCTAGGTCTGAGGCTATGATAGAACCTATTATCCTAGAAGCCGCGCAGTAAGACTGGATTCGAGACCATGTGATTGCAAAGCGAACTTCCTAACCACACAACCATACTCTCGCTTTACTGTAATTGTTGGGTTTTTTTAATTATTATTTAGTATGCAGGACTTACTCCAGAAGTACTTTCACTCAGACCACATTATTAATATTCATATGAGCACCTCTACCTTTCTCCTGTTTCTATATAAATCTCCACTCATGGAAGATCAAAGTAGTCCACGAGAACCTGATCTCCTTAACTTCGAGACTTGCATAATCTTTACTTCGAAATAGCCTAAGATATTTCTTTCCCTTCGGTGCTCTTACGCGTTTTGCGAGTAATACAAACGGCAGCATTAGTAACAGCACCCTCATCAACAGCAGTAGCAACAGCGGCAGCAGCAGCAGCAATTGTAGTAGAGTAGTAGTAGTAGTAGTAGTAGTAGTAGTAGTAGTAGTAGTAGTAGTAGTAGTGGTAGTAGAATCGGCCGTTGTTTCTGAGGGAATGCTTTCAAGCATTGCTATTGAATCAAGGACTGTAACGTGATAGATGGCCAAACAGAAAGGGGAAAGAAGAGGAAGAAGAAGAAGAAGAAGAAGAAGAAGAAGAAGAAGAAGGAGGAGGAGGAGAAGAAAAGGAGAAAGAAGCTTTTAAGTAGAATTAAGAATTTGTTATGATGCCAAACCTTGCAAATTCGATTAGCTTCGAAACTATAACAGAACCAATCATGAACTCCGAAGTTGATATTCCTACCAGAAGATCGTTGTCTTACACACACACACACACACGCACGCACGCACGCACGCATGCACGCACATACGAACGCATACACACGGACACACACACAAACGCACACACACACACACACGCACACAAACATTCAGACACACATGTACACACATATATATGTGTGTATATGTCTCTCTCTCTATGTATATATATGTATGTATGTATGTATATATATATATATATATATAT
>NC_068984.1:136729791-136730084 GCF_001194135.2 Octopus bimaculoides | reverse complement strand
CTACTACTACTACTACTACTACTACTACTACTACTACTACTACTACTACTACTACTACTATTACTACTACTACTACCACTACTACTACTACTACTACTACTACTACTACTACTACTACTACTACTACTTATCTGTCCGTGTTGTAAATTCAGATCGGTCAGGGAATGGATTTGAAAATAAACAGAGAGAAACATTGTTGTCGAAATAAATAGCTGTGCGCATTTCGCTATTTCCCTTGTGTATTACACTGACACACACACACACACACACACACACACACACACACACACACA
>NC_068984.1:136725179-136728892 GCF_001194135.2 Octopus bimaculoides | reverse complement strand
GTATATGTATGTGTGTGAGTATATATATATATATAGCAATACAAAAGTCCATAGTCAAGCCAGACACGGCACGGCACACACATATGTATATGTGCTTATACACACATTCACGAACGTCTATATGTATGTTATTATGTTTGCAGGAGTGTGTGATGTATACGCACTTATATAAATGTATACATATACATATACATACATACACACTCACACGCATGCCTATACATATGCATATGCATGTACGTATATATGTAAGTATGTATGCATGCATGTATGTATGTATGTATGTATGTTTGTAAGTACACATGTATATATGTGCGCATATAAGTATGAATTTATGTATAGATCTAAGTAAGTATGTATATATGATGCATATATACATGCTCGGGAAGTTGCTTGGTTGTGTGTTTAAGGTTTTCGACATGTAATCCTAACGTTGTGAGTGAAATACCTTGAACGAGCAGTGCACTATCTCATTGAGCAAGGTACTGCTCGTTTTATGTTTATCTATTCGACTCCACAGCAAATGAGTACAAAGCTGATTGCTGGTGCAGCCCTTTTTCGCTCCGTCTCACCATCCCATCTGTTACATCCTGGATTTTCTACTGGGTTAAGGGTGAGACGCCCAAGAGAATATCCATCCATGTTTCCTCACAACTACATTAACACCTGCATTAGCGAAAACATGATTGACGTTATTATCCCATACTCGCTCGTAACTGACCTTGACATTGAGAGGTGGAAAATGTTTTATTAAGTTTTCAATCTCCACAGTGACAAAGTTAGTTATTTCTGCCTAGACAACATCACTTTAAGCATCGCACTCTACAATATATGCAAACACACACCTACACAACATCCAACCCACATCCGACCTGTAACTGCTGAAACCCTACTAACAGAGAGGATCCTGCTTCTTAAACGCTATAGTCTATACAGCCACCCTCTTCTGGTTCCATTAGAGGAAACCGCAAGACATTACATAGGTATGACAGCCAACGTTTTTAAGAGAGGGTATACACAGCATATGTACTCTTTCAGGTGTAGAGACAGGGAAACTCCATCTTCCTGCCATACTTTACCTAGAGACCTCATGACCATCGAAATAACACCCCCAACATCAAATTGAGAATCATTGACAGGGCCCCTCCTTATTTATCTGGTGCTCATAATAGCCAATCTGGTTCACTGGAGACAGCACATACTCCACCAACCTGTTGTATCCCACCAACAGAAAGAATAAACTATCTTAGTGTAGCTACTAGCAGGTGACAACCCATAGGTACCGCCTTATGCCTAGTTGTCTGATACACAAGCGAAGACTATTTAAGCCTTGCTGTTCATCTTGGTCATTTGTTCTCAATTGCAACCAACTCCATCAAATCTAGCTGCTCTCATGTAAAGACTGTTGCTGCTATGTTTAAACTCTCCTCAACGACGACTGCTCAACTTACACGTGGCAACATCTCACCCTCAACATCTCATGTTCAGTGCCCGATGCAAGGAACTAATATCGAATGCGATATGCTGCAGGTTGGTGCCACTTTGGCGTGAGCACATTGCTAACATCTTGACAGAACAAGCAGACGACATTATCTGGTGTCGCTTCTAAAGAATTTATACGACGTGATATGGTATAAATTCGATGGATTGTATGACTTTTCTGAATACAAATGACGTGTGACACAGCGGCCAAAGAAACTTTGCAACGCGTCTTGGCATTTCAAATTTGCTTCTCTTGGTATATAAGACTTACAGGAATAACAATAAAAGAAGAAAAGAAAAGAAAAATCGATAAATATCTCTAAAATCCCTCACTCTATTCCTAGCATGTAATGAAATGGTCGACAAATTTGTGACTCTGAGTCAAACTGTTATTACGCGCGCGCGTGCACATACACGTTTATATACGTAGATATATACGTACACATGTAAATATTAGTACAGGAAATCATGGTGACTGCACTTTGGGGATGAATAGGGCGTTGTTCTCCTTCATTTTCTGAATCATGCCTGTGCTGTGAGCAGTGGGTACATTGAGATACTAAAAAAAGATTAGAAAAACCCGTAAGGAGGAAGAAACGAAACAAGAGTGTGTAAACGAATCACATCGTGACGATGAGTGAACACACATCTTTGGCAACAAACCAGGCAACTAGAAAATTAGTCTGGTCAGTAGTCTCCCATCGTTTCCCATTTTCTACCATCTTCCGTACAGCTTGGATCAGAATTTGGTGCTCTCTGACTTACGCCAACGAAAGACAGTCTTCAAGGACAGCGATTTGATGAAGACAAGTTGAAAGCGACCGTGAAGAAGTGTATATATCGCTACACATCTGAAGTTTTCAAAGTTGATTCAAGAATCGCGTTCGACAAAGACGCAAATACATTTCTTGCGCTGGCAAAGTTGATCTACCAATCCGAGCAATTTGAAGGATTTGTGCCATTCAATAAAAAAAGTTGTTCCCACTTTAACACTACTTTTGGTACAACACTCGTATGTATGTATGTATTATGTATGTATGTATGTATGTATGCGTATGTATATATGTGCGAATGTATGTATATATGTGTGTATGTATGTATATATGTGCGTATATAGGTACGTATGCATGTATGTGTGTATATATGTGTATGTTTATGCATGCATGTATGTATGTATACGTATATACTTACACACAGAAAAAAGAAAATCTGAATATTCTTTGCTAGGTCTGTTCAATGAAGACACGATTAGGGATTAACGACAATAACTGGAACTATTTCGATACAAACTGTATGAACAACATGGTACCTGCTAATCGTCGGTCTGTAGTCGTCGTTAGAGCGATGATCAAAGGTGCTCTAGCATTTAACAGATTTCCTCTTCCTCCTTACTGAATCCTCAACTCCAAAAGAAAGCGTTGGAGCATTGACGCGTTGTATGGAGTGTCTTAAGCATCTTTTTAAAACGGTGGAGCTCCATCCTTCATCAAATCTGGTCACAGTCAATTTATTCTAGAAAGAAAGAGAGAGAAAAAGAGAGAAGTAACTATCTTTTTACTTATTGATACTGAAAATGCGATAAGAAAAGTTGATATTGTTGAGCTTTGAACTCAAAGCATAAAAAACCGGATGGAATATCACAAAGCATTTTATCCGACACTCCAACAGCTCTGCTAGATAATTCACGTATTGGGCACCTCGTCTTTTTATATATCTTTGTATAACGTCCAATCTACTCGTATTTATTTAAGGCGGTAAAGCGTAATTAAAGTAAAATTTAGATTCTAAACTGCATGGTTGTATATCTCGCGTGGTCGTATCGGCACCGTCTTAACGTGCAGACGAACTGTGAGCAGTTGTCCTGGGCCCCCACGTGCAAAGGGTCAAATGATAAGTGTATATTGTAGTGTTTAATGTCGATAAATATATCTAGGGCCCCCATGGCACTGGTTTGCACTGGGAGCCTGTAATGCTCTAAAGATAGCTCTGGGTTTTATCCCAAATTGGTGTCTGCCGCAGATGGCAAAAGTGTTGACTGTTAGATCTGGTTCTATTGCGAAGTTATTATCTTTGGTGGCAAAAGTGGTGCAACGTTGAGGCAGGTTATCTTTGTATGGCAAAACTGGTGCTCGGTTGAGGCAAGCTATCTTTGCTTAGTGACAAAACTGGTGCAACGTTGAGACAGGTTATCTTTGTATGGCAAAACTGGTGCTCGGTTGAGGCAAGCTATC
>NC_068984.1:136723805-136724347 GCF_001194135.2 Octopus bimaculoides | reverse complement strand
GCAAAAGTGGTGCAACGTTGAGGCAGGTTATCTTTGTATGGCAAAACTGGTGCTCGGTTGAGGCAAGCTATCTTTGCTTAGTGACAAAAGTGGTGCAACGTTGAGACATGTTATCTTTGCTTGGTGATAAAAGTGGTGCAACATTGAGACATGTTATCTTTACTTAGTAGCAAAAGTATTGCAACGTTGAGACATGTTATCTTTGCTTGGTGACAGAAACGGTGCAACGCTGAGACATGTTACCTTTTACTTGGTTATCTTTGTATGGCAAAAATGGTGCTGTGTTGAGGCAGGTTATCTTTGGTGGTATAATTAATGCAATCTTATCGAATTTGAAAAGAACTGATGGTCTGTATTTCATTCTGGAAAGAAAAAGGAAAGAAAACAAAAAACCGTGTACTACCCACAACAAATATCACCTGAGAATGTAGCTGAGTTTGCAAACAAAATTCTTGTTTCGTTATTTCTCCTGTATTGTACGAGATAAAGAAATCGCCATTACCACCACCACCACCACCACCACCACCACCACCACCACCGCC
>NC_068984.1:136721156-136721590 GCF_001194135.2 Octopus bimaculoides | reverse complement strand
ATATGTCATTATATATATATATATATATATGTACATACACACACACACACACACACACACACACACACACACACACAGTTGTTAGCAGTTTTTTTTAATCTCCATTTTGCCCTGTTTAATTTTCTTTCGGAATATCCTTCTCGTAAGAATATCGACTTATTAAAATAGACATACATACAAATTAGATACTTTATGTGTGCGCTGTGCTGTTTGTGTGTGTGTGTATACAAACACACACATATACATATATACATATGCATGTGCATATATATATACGTATAATTACAGAGAAAAAGAACGAGATAAATAGAAAGTCAGATATACATTCTTACATATATACCTGTATACAGCCTTAAATACATTTGTGTGTATGTATGTACACATACATACACATACATATACATATATACATATGCATGTGCATATATATATAC
>NC_068984.1:136719852-136721124 GCF_001194135.2 Octopus bimaculoides | reverse complement strand
ATATATACGCACGCACCCCACCCACACAAATATATTATTGTGTCTGGAAAGAGTCATTCATTTTTAGTGTTTTGTTATTTAATACATTCACTTCGCAGATGAATGTATATATATATATATATATATATATTAATATCTGTGTGTGAACGTGTGTATGTGTGCGCGTACGTACTGAACGTGGGTATGTGCGTGTGCGGACGTGTACACGCGTGTGCGTGCGTATGTGTCTGTGTATGTGTGTGTATGTGTGTGCATGTGAGTGTGTGTGTGTGTATTAGGTGGTGCGTGCGAATGTGAAGCATGCGCGCGCGTGTACGTATGTAAACACCCAAACCAAGAACCGCGTTTGGTAAACATGCAAAAGGACCGGATCAGAATTCAAAGTAATCTGTCAAAAAATTCTAAAGCTTATGTCTATCAGTAGCGGTAGCAGGCGGCAGTGAGGTAATATCGAATATTGAAACGTTGTGTAATGACAAACGAGACAGTTAGACACTTTCAGTAAACGACACTAACAGAGTCATATCGATCATATAATAATAATAATAATAATAATAACAATAATAATTAATTCGTTTTATTGGCCACAAGGGCTAATATCAATTAAAACATTTAAGGACAAAGACAGGACGAAGGTTACAAAAGGTTTTGTCCGACAAGGTAGGAAAGTTTGTCTAAACAGAGGAAGAAAACGGAGAAAGATATAATAAATAAATAAATAAATAGATAAATAAATAAATAGAACTCCCAAAGGTGGAGGCGCTTCGAAAAAGGAAAGGTTACACGTGGAAAAACCCATAAAACCACGGGAGCCTGGTCAGAAAAAATAAGAAAGGGGTATAGAGCCCTTTCTCCTTTAATAATAATAATAATAAGATGGGCTATAGCAAGTATTCTGCTTAATACCACAGATTTGCTTGCCAGTTGTTTGACCGTAACCAGTTGATCATGTCCCTTTGTGGCTGACGATATGTGCATCTCTGATCATGAGCAGAAGTAGTGAGGGAGCATCATAGCCATGTGTTGAGAGGAATTCTTTGGAGTTTGAATAATTCACTTTTGGAAACATGGGTGTTTTGCTCGACATCCTCAAACAAACTTTATTCAGGGACCTTTTGAGCGGGATGGGCTACTCGACCTGAAGAAAATTCTAACTGGGCTCCATCTGCGAGGTCATGCGCTGTTTATCTTGATATGAGATCACCATGTCGCGCACATATGGTTGTGATGCATGTGCCTGGTGTACCCTTATCAGACGGGTAGTCATGATGG
>NC_068984.1:136718657-136719842 GCF_001194135.2 Octopus bimaculoides | reverse complement strand
CACTCAATAATAATAATAATAATAATAATAATAATAATAATAATGATAATGATAATAATAATAATAATAATAATAATAATAATAATAATAATAATAATAATAATAATAATAACAGCCGTGGATGAATAAAAGTGAGACGTGTTCTGTCTCATGGTCTATGTTCATTTAGGAGAGGGCCAATATTTTTGAAGAAGTCCCTTACAAGTGAGGACTTTTGATGAGTAAGTTGTTACTGTATAGGTTCCTAGTATTGTGTTTGAGATCTGACGATAGCTTTCATGTTATTCTCTCTTGTATGCTAAACTTAGGAATTAAACTTCTGTGAATCTTACACCCCTCTCTACTCACACATGTATTATGGTCTATCGTTCTTGCTGGCATTCCAAAGACTAGAGCTATAACGTGTTGGGACCGTTCTGTATACATTTATTGAAACTTACAACTGACGCAGGCATGGTTGTGTGGTTAAAGAGCTCGTTTTGCAATCTCGTGGTTCTGGATTCAATCCTATCGCGCCGCACTTTGGGCAAGTAATTTTAAGCAAAAATTCGAATTCTTAAATGCAATGCTGACAGATCCCGTTGCTTTCTGGTCAAGCCATCGTTAGAGCGAAATGACCACAGCAACAGAAATTTAGCGTCATAACTTATAACTCCGAAATAAAACTTTTCGATTGAGAATAATATTGGAATGCTTTGAAGAGTGGCGTTGTTATCTGTTCTCAGATTATTCAACAAAGTTAATTCTTCACAACATGGTTACCAAACAAAGAGAATTCTTCAAAACATGGTGAAACAAACTCAGTTATAGAGATCTGTTTATAACCAGAAATTTGACTTTAGTGACTGGAACTAGCCATATCGTTCGTTAATACGATAATAAAATGAACAAAAAAAGCGTAATAAATAGATAAAAGGTCATGCTATGGATACCTTTAGACATTGATAAAAATGGTGAGACAAAATATAACAAAAAAAAAAACAAAATAAAAAGCGAAAGAATGAATGACAATAATAATAATAATAATAATAACAATAATAATATAATGATAATAGTAATGATAATAATAATAAAGAAACGACTGATATAGAAATAAAGATAGGAACAAATTGTTAACATAAAGATGAAAACAATTTGAAAAGACAATATCAATAAGATTTGGAACAACAACATCAACAAATATAT
>NC_068984.1:136715801-136718189 GCF_001194135.2 Octopus bimaculoides | reverse complement strand
ACATATATATTCATATATAATATACATACTTGTATATATACCTATATATATATATATATATATATATATACACATGCATATGTATATTTGTATATGTATGCATCTATGTATGTATATATATATGTATATGTACATATATATATACATAAACACACACATATACATATATATACATACTTATATACATGTGCATATATACATACGTATATATCTATACATATACATGTATATGCAAACATATGTTTGAGAATACATATATATATATATATATATATATATATATATATACACACACACACACACACACACACACACACACACACATATATATATATATATATATACCCACGTACATATATACATATCTTAGACGAACGAGTAAAACGAATACGATAAAGATGTAAAAGTTCCAACAAATTGATGTACCTTAGCAACTAGACAAAACAAATTAACGAACAAAAAAGTAAGAGAAACAGACAAAACTGTTTTCTTGCTCTAAAGGAAAAAAAAAACACACACACACACATATATATATATATAAAGATAAAACATTGACCAGTCAATGAAAATGTTGACAAAATTTACTGCGGCATAAAAGAAAGAAAAATTCATAAGAGAGCTTTTAATCGTTCATAAAGATCTTTGTCACAAAACCTAGAGAGGTTAACAAACTACAGAATGATAACTGGACAAGTTTGTTGAGCTTCAGTTTATAGCCTGACAGTTCAAGAGCAAGACAGTTAACTCTCGATTGGGTCAGACTATTGAGATGCATTTAACTTTTGTCTTTTTTTATGGTTTAGTCAGAAGATGCAGAGTAGCGCTCATGATCGTTTAGAGAAAGCCTCTAAGAGTAGTTAGAAGATGGTATTAAGTTGTTCTAAAATACCTAACCTGATTGTTTGTAAAGCGTTCGATGGTGGTTTTAAACTGATTTTGAGACGTTTCGGCACCGCCTATTTGGCGTTGCTGATTCAACGCTGACCTATTTGACATCAGACCTTTTAGTGTATCACTCGTTTTAATAGTTCTTTCATTCTTTGTACCTTCATCTCTCTCTCCCTCTTTATATGATGAATATAGAGAAAGTGTTTTTGTCTATCGTGTTCAATCAATAAATAAATTGTAAGCTCTCTCTATCTCTCTCTGTCCCGCTTTCTCTCTCTCTGCCCTGCTCTCTCTCTCTCTCTGTCCTACTCTATCCCTCTCTCCTGCTCTCTTTGTCCTACTCTGTCCCTTTCTGTCCTACTCTCTCTCTGTCCTACTCTCTCTGTGTCCTACTCTCTCTCTCTGTCCTACTCTCTCTGTGTCCTACTCTCTCTGTGTCCTACTCTCTGCCATCAGAGTGAAAGGAAGAAAGAGTGAGAGAAAGTTGTGGTGAAAGAGTACGGCAGGGTTCGCCACTATCCCCTGCTGCAGCCTCGTGGAACTTTAGGTGTTTTCATTCAATAAACACTCACAACGCCCTGTCTGGGAATCGAAACCTCGATCCTACGATCGCGAGTCCGCTGCCTTAACCACTGGGCCATTGCGCCTCCACTTGTAGAAAATATAATACCAGTCTGAATATGCTGGTGCAATTTCCACGAGGTTTTGATGATAAAGATGCAAACACACTCCACTGAATAATGTCATTTTTTTTCTGTCTCATGATTTAAATGTAAATTATCAATATATTTCCCCTTATCTGCAACTGTCTGGCTCGAATCCTATAACCCTGAAATTTTGTTATAGAGACGTAAAATCAGATACAGAAAACGGACACAAAATTAGAACGTGTGGCAAGATTTGGTTGACATTTTGCCAGAGAGAGTGCAGGCACTAGAAAAATAAACAGAAGAAATCCACCAAAAAACCAAAAAAGACACTCCCTTAGAATATTATCTTGTTTCCCTCGAATCGAATAATTTGTATGGAAAATATCAAATAATTTATTTATTTTCATTTACAGATAAATAACAGACAAACAAAGCCGTAAAGATATAGCTTTACGTAATGACTATTGGTTTCAATCATTTCCTGGTTGTTCATTCATTTAGGATACGGAGAATAATACTGGAGAAAATGATGTTTCTAAATTGGTGAGTTCTTGTCTTTAGAGACCGAAATCTCCGTAGTAGGACTACCGGATGACTAGTATTACCAGTGAGGCGAGCAGTAACAGAGTGTAGTCTTGGTGTAATAAACAACCAATACATGCAATCAAAACTGCGGGATGAAGAATGGTAATATTAATAATAGCTGAGGCATTGCTAATATGTTTTTTTTTTATTCAAGTTCTTTGGAGCGTAATGTCCAGAGAACTGCTACTTAGCGTTCAAGAGAGGATGACTAAATTGAAAATAGAAATTAAAAATAGTACTTCTGTGCACACACACACACACACAC
>NC_068984.1:136710105-136714643 GCF_001194135.2 Octopus bimaculoides | reverse complement strand
GTCACCCCTCTTATATCTATGTAATATAATTTTTTTCTGAATCTTCAGATTTTTTCAATATGCTAGGCTACTGGTTTTAAATTGATATTAATCAAATTAATATTCAATTTTTTACCCTTATTATTTAAATTTAAATTATATATATATATATATGCATATGTGGGCACAGGACGTCATGAAACGTGTACAGCAAAAAAGTACGAAGCATGAGTACATGGGACACAACGAAAGATACAAATGGAAAACAAAACAAACATAAAGAACGACCCTTCATCAGTCGTTGGCTGTTTTTCTAGTCTCGTATTTCGAGCATTTACCAACAATATACGCTTTCGATAAAACAGTTGGTCTCGCAAAGCAAATTAAATAAAATTTGGGATTTTGCGGAGGGTCAAAATAGGTAATACCGCGGCACTCCTTCAGCTACGACGACGAGGGTTCCAGCTGATCCGGTCACCGGAACAGCCTACACGTGAAATTAGCGTGCAAATGGCTGAGAACTACAGAGACACGTGTACCCTTAACGTAGTTCTCAGTGAGATTCAGCGTGACACCGAGTGTGACAAGACTGGCCCTTTGAAATACAGGTACAACAGAAACAGGAAGAAAAGTGTGAGAGGAAGTTGTGGTGAAAGAGTACAGCAGGGTTCACCCCTCCCTCTTTCCGGAGCCTCGTGGAGCTTTAAGTGTTTTCGCTCAATAAATATTCACAACGCCCTGTCTGGGAATCGAAACCGCGATCTCACGACCACAATTTCTCTGCTCTAACCACTGAGCCGTTGCGCCTCCACATATATAAACACACGTGTGTGTTCGTGTGTGTGTGTGTGTGTGTGTGTGTGTGTGTGTGTGTGTACGTGTTTGTGTCTGTGTTCGTTCTCTACCGCTGCTTGACAACCGGTATTGTTGTGTTTACGTCCCCGTAACTTTGCAGTTCGGCAAGTTACGGAAACCGATTGAATAAGTACCAGGCTTTTGAAAAATAAATACCAGGGTATATTCATGCAATTAAAACTGCTTCAAAGTGATGCCCCAGCATGGCCACTGTCTAATGACTGAAACAAGTAGAAGATAAAAGAGAAACGCTAAAAGATACATCTTCACACGCACACACAATCAGATATACATAGATACATACACACATGCAGAAATGTCTGATGTCCGCTGGTGAAACAATACCAACAATAAACGAAACACAATAAAAGGTAGCAAGCTGTGCAATGCAGAATAGAAATGAAAAAAAAAAAGCTAGAAAGAAGAAAAAGCGAAAAATAATAAAGAAAGGAAACGAAAAAAATAAATATAAAAATAGAGCAATAAAATATGAGACTATAAAATGTTATTGTTGTAGTTGTTGATAATTAAAGACGACGACGACGATATGATGGTGATGGTGGTGGTTTTAAATATGTTGGTGATGTTGATAATGACGATGATTGTTGTTGGTGAAGGTAGTAGTGGTTAGGGGTGGTGGTAGTGATGATGGTGGTAGAAGTAGCAGTAGTAGTGGTAGTAGTGACCAGAGTTGTGGCGGTGGTGGTGGTTCTGTTGATAGTCGTGGTGGTAGTAGTGGTATATATTTAATATGTATATATATATATATGCATGTATATAAGTCGATTCCCAGACCGGGCGTTGTGAATGTTTATTGAGCGAAAACACCTAAAAAGCTCCACGAGGCTCCGGCAGCGATGGTGCTGGTGAATCCTGCTGTACTCTTTCACCACACCTTTCTCTCACTCTTTCTTCCTGTTTCTGTTCTACCTGTAATTGAAAGGGCCAGCCTTGTCACACACTGTGTCACGCTGAATATCTCCCGAGAACTACGTTAAGGGTACACGTATCTGTGGAGGGCTCAACCATTTGCACGTTAATTTCACGAGCAGGCTGTTCCGTTGATCGGATCAACTGGAATGCTCGTCGTCGTAACCGATGGAGTGCGATATATATATATATATATATATATATATATATATATATATATATATATATATATATATATATACATATATATAATAGTAACAAAAGAATGAATGAGACTTCGATATTATGTAAATAGAGGAATTTATCTGCAATATAATGTGACAATTATTCGGTTGCCTACCTCGATAAGTGACGAGATGCCGGAGCAAGTTTCCGCCCCGACATTCGAAACTCGGAGTCTTATTATGGGAACCGAATAATTGTCACATATTACATATACGTACAAACATACATACATATATGTATATGTATATGTGCGTGTGTATATCTTTGTAATTGCATTTGTCCTCCATCACTGCCTGACTCCCGGTGTTGGTTTGTTTTTCTCACGGTAACTTAGCGATTTAGCAAACGAAACCAATAGAGTAAGTACAAGACTTAAACGCAAATTCCAATGTTGATTTGTTTGATGAAATTCTTCAAGGTGTCGCCCCAGCATGGTTGCAGTTCAATGAGTGAAACAAGTAAAATATTTCTAATGTTGTTGCTATGGATACTAGCTTTTATCAGACAGCCTCGGATCAGCCTCGTTCCGACATCCTCTTTTTTTCCCAAGACAATGAATTTACAACTTCGTTATTCAATATGTCGCATTACTGCTGCTGCTGTTGTTGTTGTTGTTATTGGAGGTGGTGTCAGTGTTAAGTGTAGATGCTACCATACACCATGGAAACATGTTCTTGGTAAACACAGAAACGGCAACTGCAGAGACAACGGTTACGTTCTAGTTAAATTCTACATGAAACACTAACCAATCAGCGTGTTGCAACGAGAAGCCGGATTCAAAATGTAAAACATAGTCACCTGCTGGATGATATCATGTTACGTCAACAAAATAGCAGAAGCACAGGAGTGTTCGAAAAGTCTCTCCGCAGTAAGTATTTCATTGCAAAATGAATATTTATAAAATGGTATAAGACTACAAAAGAATATATTAGACTTTACATGACTTAAAAAAAACAACTTTATAAGAGGTGTTGAAAGTGTCGTCCTTCATTTTCAATACACAAGTTGACTCTTCTACATATGTTTTGAAATACTTCTTGGAGAGTCTGACTCTTGGAGAGTGAGGATGAAAACTTTCACTGCGGAGAGACTTTTTGAACACCCTATATTTCGATGCGTTCGAATTACCTGACTGACAACGGAGCCGATTAAAAATCTATTGACAAAATGTTCAAATGGATGGGTAGCTTTTAGAGGAGAAATATTTCGGATGATAAAAGTTAAGCTTGATTTTATTGCATAGGCATGGCTGTGTGGTAAGAAGTTCGCTTCTCCGCCATATGGTTACAGGTTCAATCCCACTGTGTGACACTTTGAGCAAAGGTCTTCTGCTATTGCTTCGGGCCAACCGAAGCTTTGTGAGTGGATTTGGTAGAGAGAAACTGAAAGAAGCCCGTCGTCTACATATATATATATATATATATACGGAGTTGTTCGAAAACCGAGGTTCTACTATATATATATATATATATATATATATACATGTGTGTGTGTGCGTGTTTTTTTTTATGTCTGTTTGTCCCCCACCACCACTAGAAAAACCGGTTTTTGAAATTGTGTAGATTAGAAGGCGCCAACATAGATTTCATTGAGAGGTTTCACATAAGCTGGGGGGTCGATTCATTCGACTAAAAAATTCTTCAAATTGATGGCCATAGTCCAATGATTAAAATAGGCAAAAGATAAAAGATATGGCAGTTGGTGCACTCGACAGTTTTACGACAGAAAATGGTAGATTACATTTGGTACAATCCAGCACTAGATTAACCTTGTTCCCAAGAACTAGTCTGCTGGATATCACTATCCAGTGTTTAGATATTTTCCTTTAGTATTCCGATCCAGATAATGTTTAAGTGTGTTTCACGCAGAAAAGAATCTTTTATAATTAATGATTTATTGTCTTTATCTGTTTTAGATTGTTTAAAGAATTAAATTCTGTAAAAATTCATGCATTGGGTTGTGAGATAAATTCGTTCGTTTTTTTTTTGTTTCCTCATTTCTGTTAATTCTTTCCAATGTTATTTGGATCAAAACTTATATCATAGTGTTTTATGGGAGTTTTTGTAGCTATATTATTCCTCTAAAACTTTTGCTTATAGTTTTTTGAAATGTTCATAGATTTTACCTCTTTTGAGACCAGAGCCGCCTTGGTGGCATCATACGAAGTGGTGCTGAAAAGTTCCTGGCTTTAAGGGTATCGTGAAAGTTCTGGTTGTAGGACTAACCTTCCGAGTTCTTTTACATGGCTTAGAAAAAAACTGAAGGACCACTGCAATAAGTGTGTGAATTTGAGAGGGGAATATGGCGAATAAGATCATAATTAACTGATCGTCCTGTATTTATTTTCTTTTACCCAAAGCCAGGAACTTTTCAGCACAACCTCATGGACCCCCCCCGCCGGGGAAATCAATGCATTGGACTATCTAATATTTATTCCTTGAAGGCGGCGAGCTGGCAGAATCATTAGCACGCCGGGCGAAATGCTTAGCGGTATTTCGTCTAACGTTACGTTCTGAGTTCAAATTCCCCCGAGGTCAACTTTGCCTTTC
>NC_068984.1:136705748-136710095 GCF_001194135.2 Octopus bimaculoides | reverse complement strand
GGCCTTGTGCCTAGAATAGAAAAGAATATTTATTTCTTGAGAGCAAGCTACATCATACATAGATAATAATCGGGTGTCTAGATCTGTGTGAGCCCCGGACAACTGCCCAGCGAATGTATGTCTTAAGACGGCACAATGGCGGGTTGAATAGAAAAAGCCCCAGCGAATTTATCTGAAAACACAACGTATGCTTTCATCTGGTATTTGAAATTGTGTAGATAGAAGGGGCCAACATGGAGTTCACTGAGAGGTTTCACATAAGCTTCTTGACTCCGTTTTAAAGCATTATCGAAATTTTTATGTTAGCCATGTAAATCTGAATACGTCAGAAAAATAAATGCAGTCTATCAGGATAAAGATCGGGTTTCATGTTTGTTAGGGATTTCTTAAACCTCTTTATCCTCGCTGCAAAATCTCACCACACGAAGGAGAAATTGTTGGGATTCTAGATCTTTCTACTGTATCTATTCTGTCCATTTCGATTCCGTGATTATTTGATGTTGCTATTGTTGTTGCCCGTGTTTACGTCTTTGACGTCATTCCGACAAAGAAAACCTATGATTAAAAGCATTCTAGCTCAATCGATTAAACTGTTGTTGTAAAGGAAGTTTCACATAGTGTTCTTAATCAACTTAAATATAGAACGCCGACAGCAATAGTTTTGTGTGATACCAGAAGATGCAAGGGACACAACTAATTTAATAGATAAGCAGCTCTTATCATCACAGGTTGTAGCTATCACTATTGTTGGGTTGTTTTTGTCGCTGCTATTGTAGCGGTGCTCTTTGTTGCAGCTGTGGTTGTGATATTGTTTATTTACTATTAATTGCAAACAAAGACACAGTATTTCGTTTTGCACTCATAATCTACTACCAGTTATAGTAAAGGTTTACAAGACAATGTTGTGTCATATGTTTTGCGTTAGTAGCACGATATTCTCATTTTAAAGCTTATCTCTATAGATTATCTGTCGGATTCAGAGTGAGCACAGTAAGTTATAACACTTCGCATACGCGGATAGTTGATGGCTGGATGTAGTGCTGATGAAAGAGCAATTACTCTTGAAATATGCGTGTACACCCTTTACGTTTATTTTAATTCTCTAATCGCATTGTTTACATAAACGTATTCCTATACGAATTGTCGTAACTTTCAGTGCTGGCTCTGAATTCAATAGAAAATCTATAGTTTATCACTTAAAAATGTTTAATCACTGTTGCCGTTGTAAGTATTCCTGCTGTAGTTGCTGCTTTGGGATTTTTTAAAAACCTTAATCGAATGGTGGTGAATCTCCGTCGTCCGACGGTGAGTATTGCATTGTTCGATCCACTGAATGATCAGCTCCTGAAACGGTGATTGAGTATTCCTCAGACATGTTAATCCTTAAATGTAATTCTCAAACGAGACACTGTGACAAGACCATACCTTTTGAATTAGAGTTTCAATCCAACGGGCGAGTTTCTATACAGATTCCGTCTATCCAAATTTACTTACAGGAGATAAGTAGCTTTGTGAGTGGATTTGCAAGACGGAAATTGAAAGAAACTCGTCGTGTATATATATATATATGTCAGCATTAAGGCACAAGACATTAAAAAAGAAAGAAAAAACACAACTTAACCACAAACTGCTTCCCAAATATTTTCATTTACTTTAAAGTGGGTTGTGAAGAATTCGAACTCAGAACGTAGAGACAGACGGAAATACCGCTAAGCACTTCGCCCGGCATGCTAACGTTTCTGCCAGCTCGCCGCCATAAATTTGGCTATTATTCCAAGCATGCTGAGCTTTCACACAGAAACTCGCTTATTAGCTTAATTTTTGTTGGTGTAATTTATGAAGCTGTTATTGTTGTTGTTTCTGCTGCTGCTGCTGATCATGCCGCTGCTGTTGGTATTGTTCGGTCTGCTCTGCTGTTCCTGTCGGTTTTTATAGATGTTAACGCTCTTGTTAGTTTTGTCATTATTTTTGAAGCTTCTGTTCTCTTGTTTGTGTTTTTGTTGCTGGTTTTGTTGTAGGTGTTGCAGACATTGCTGCTGTTACTGAGGTACCTGTGGATTCTGTTGTTGCTGTTGTTGTTGTTGGTGGTGATGGTGCTGATGATGGTGCTGGTGTTGGTAATGGTGGTGGTGGTGGTGGTGGTGGTGTTATTTGTGACCATCAACTGATGTATTGTATTGTTGCTGATGAAATAAAAATCAAGATATATTTTCAACCATTAAATGATGGCTATGATGATGATGATGATGGTGGTGGTGGTGGTGGTGGTGGTGGTGGTGGTAGTGACAACGGTGATGATAATGATGATGATGATGATGATGATGATTATGACGATGATGGTGATGATGGTGGTGATGACGATGATGATGATGATGATGACGACGACGACGATGATGACGATGGTGATGATGGTGATGGTGATGATGATGATGATGGTGGTGGTGGTGGTAGTGACAACGGTGATGAAGATGATGGTGATGTTGATGATGATGTTGATGATGATGATGATGATGATGATGATGACGATGGTGATGATGGTGGTGATGATGGTGGTGATGATGGTGGTGGTGGTGGTGGTGGTGGTGACAGCGGTGATGAAAATGATAGAGGTGATGATGATGATGACGATGGTGGTGATGATGATGATGATGATGGTTGTGTTCTTGTCGATAGTTATGACAGCGACAACGACGACTACGACGATGACGATGAAGAAGAAGACGACGGCGACGTCGCCACTGCTGCTGCTGCTGCTGATGGTGATGGTGATGGCGAGGGCGGCGGTGGAGGCATTACTGTCATTGCGAGCATTCAGCCCCAAGCGAGGCCCGACCAAGCAGACCTATAACCAAAGGTGATCCAGGAATCACTGTCTCCTACAATTTTTTTTTCAGGCATAATGTATCTAGGACTACATCATGCAATCTGACGCTTTTTTTTTTTATAAGATACGTATAATGTTTGATTAAATGGCATTTGGTTGCTATCTCTAGCAAGTTGAAAAGGTACGAAGTGGATACTTTGAGCTGATGATAATTAATGGCAATAGTAACAACAGTGTAAGGCAGCGAGCCGGCAGAATCGTTAGCACGCCGGGCGAAATGCTTAGCGGTATTTCATCTGCCTTTACGTTCTGAGTTCATATTCCACCGAGGTCAACTTTGCCTTTCATCCTTTCGGGATCGATAAATTAAGTACCAGTTACGCACTGAGGGTCGATGTAATCGACTTAATACCTTTGTCTGTCCTTGTTTGTCCCCTCTATGTTTAGCCCCTTGTGGGCAATAAAGAAATAAGAAACGGTAGCACGCCGGGCGAAATGCTTAGCAGTAATTTCATGTCTTTGCGTTTTGAGTTGAAATTCCGCCGAGGTCGACTTTGCCTTTCATCCTTTCGGAGTCGATAAATTAAGTACCAGTTGCATACTGGGTTCGATCTAATCGACTGGCGCTCTCCCCACAAAATTTCGGGCCTTGTGCCGAGAGTAGAAAAGAATCGTTAGAGCGCCGGGTAAGATGCTTAACGGTATTTCGTCCGTCTTTGCTTTCTGAGTTCAAATTCTACTTATACCTTCCCTCAATGTTGCTGGCCCTGTGCTAACGTTTGAAACCAATAACGACAAAAGTGCAACGAGGGAACCTAGTGACTCGTCCTGGTAGAAAAAGCAGCATAATTTCCTCCAAGTCGTATTCTACTGTCTTTTATATGGCGGTTGTTTTGAAGAATGTTGTCCTAGAGCAGAGATTTTCTGAAATTCCTCACGACATACTTCAATGTACAGGAAAATATCGGCGATTTTAACGATGATGGTGGTTGTGGCAGAGATATAATAATAGTAGATCGTATACAGCCATCACTGCTATCGTTCTTGTATATTGTTGTTATTGCTGTGGTTGTTTTTGTCATTGTGTATTGTTAATGGTGGTGGTGGTGGTGGTGGTGGTGTGTGTTATATATCGTTGTTGTTGTGGAATCAGTCAAAATGGTTCCTGTGGCCGTTAGGAAACCACCTTTGTCTTCAATTACTGTGAAACCAGAATGACCGTTAAGTCTTTCCGGTGTTTCAATGCTTCTTGGAACTAATTAATCCGTCCGTCTGTCTAAAGCGTCTTATCGATGTGAGGATAAATTCAGTCTAATGCCATTATTGTTCTTCTGATAATGTTCTTGCTGGTTCTTTTTTGATAGGCAGCGATGCTTGTCACAGCGTCGATACCCGCTTTCGGTCCACTTTTCGATTGGATATTTTAGTCGTCAGCTTGGCGAGTAGCTCTCTATTATGCTGTTCGTGTATGTGTGTGTACATGTACCAACACACAAAAATACAAACACACACACACACACACA
>NC_068984.1:136702715-136704964 GCF_001194135.2 Octopus bimaculoides | reverse complement strand
GAAATATTTTTTAAAAAGACTTTTCATTTAAATTTGCCAAAATTTAATTTTTCCAAAATTTGTTATCCATATTTACTGTTGAAAAGATCTCAAGGATCGAAACCGGTACTGAAATGTTTTTTTATAAATGTATTTTAGCATTTTCTACTTTGTCTTTTTTTCCATATATATATATATATATATATACATATTCATGTATTGAGATCAATGTATCTTGTTATATACACACATACATGCGTGTGTGTGTATGTGTGTGTGTGTATAAGTTAAAGGGAGATTTTGAAATCCGAGCTGTATTGTCCGTCAGCATTCCTGCGAACATCGCTTAACAGCGTGTACAGAAGTGAATAGATTTTCCCCTCAAACGAAACCGTTTATACACATTGAAATTCTACGGATGATTTCTTTTGTCGCAGAGTATGGACCTGAAGATAACAGGTGCAGAATAATGTATTTGCATTCAGAAAGTAATTCCAGGAAGCAAATTGTGTTGGTTGCTCTAAGTTTCACGGTCACTGTTCTTTCAAACTTCCCGTTTCCACTTGTCTGCGCTATTCTTAAACATTTCTGTTTAGAAAAAAAAAAAAAAGAATTCTTCGATCAAACTTCTGTTTCAATCAAGGTCGATAACTGTTGTATAGTGTAGAGGAAATATTGCTCTTTGTCCATTAGTGTATTTTTTTCTTGGAAAAATTGGATCAAAACGGGGATGAGGAAACTCCAGCTCGCGGGCACAATTGCGTCTCGCAAGCCCATTTTATTTCGCCCACAGGCTGATATACTCGTACGCACAAAATATAGTAAACTTTTCACATATATATGTATATATATATGTATATATACATATATGTATTTGTATATATATATATATATATATATATATATATATATACATATATATATATATCTATATATCTATCTATATATATGTATATGGGAGAATATACAAATAATAACAACAGACGAGGACAGGTGGTGTAAATAACAAAAGTATATATTAGTATGACGCTCGTGAATACGGAAAGTCTTTGACGTTTCGAGCTACGCTCTTCAACAGAAAGAATACGGAGACAAGGAGAAAAACACGGAGAAAAAAATTGTATATATATATATATATATACATATCTATCTATATATATATACATATATATATATATATATACATATATACATATATCTATACATATATACATACACACACACACACACACACACACACACACACACACATATATATATATATATATATATATATATATATATGTACATACATACTTACACACATATATACATACATATATATAATTCTGGTGTTTATATTGTTGCATATACTGTGTTAGGTTTCCCCTGCATATTTGGACGTTAATACCTCACCTGTGCGGCAGATCATCATATAATACACTCTACGAACCGGACACAGACGCTTAATTGTTGCTGTTTTTTTTTAATGCTTTTTTTAATTACATTTTCTTTGTTTTTTTTGTTGTTGTTTTAGTGAAATTTTTATTGCTTCAGTTTTACAACAAGAAATAAAACTTTCACCGTTCTTAGTCTCGTACAGCATATCACATGATGTAGTCTTCGGCATAGCCATTAAGGAATAAAGATTTTGAAGAAGGGGGAGGAGGAGGAGGGGGCGGCGGAGGAAAAGAAGAAGAAGAAGAAGAAGAAAAGGAAGATGGTGATGATGATGGTGATGATGACGACGACGATGATGATGATGGTAGTGGTGGTGATGACAACGATGATGCCGGTGATTTATGTTGATGATGATGATGATGATGACGACGATGATGATAATGATGATGATGATGGTGGCTGTGATTGATGTTGATGATGACGACGACGATGACGACGAAGATGACGGCGATGACGACGACGATGATGATAATGATGATGATGATGGCTTTGGATGATGAGGATGATGATGATGGTGATGGTGATGATGGTGATGATGATGATGTGGATTATTCTGATGATTATAACTGCTATTAGTAGTAGTAGTAGTAGTAGCAATAGTATTAGTATTAAATGTAGGTGCAGTAGTAGGAGTAATATTAACATCCTCTTCTACTTCGTCCCCGTCCTCCTCCTTTTCGCCGTCTTCTTCGTCCTCCTGTCCTCCACCTTGCCCACCTCGTCCTCCTCTCCGTCCTCTTCCTCGTTCTCGTCCGTCTCCTCGTCTTCCGCTTCCCATCCTCCTCCTCCTCCTCCTCCTCCTCCTCCTCCTCCTCTCCCCTTCCTCCCCC
>NC_068984.1:136702292-136702566 GCF_001194135.2 Octopus bimaculoides | reverse complement strand
CCTCTCCCTTTTTCTCTCCGCTTCTTCCTCCTCCTCCTCCTCATCATCACATCATCATCAGCAACTGTTAGCAACAGCAGCGGCGGCAGTAGGAGTAGTGGCGGTGGTAGTGGTGGCCGCGGTAGTAGTAGTAGTAGTAGTAGTAGTAGTAGTGCCGGTGGTGGTGGGGATAGTATTAGAAGTAGTGGCAGTGGTGGTGGTGGTAGTGGTAGTAGTGGCGTTGGTGGTGGTAGTAGTAGTAGTAGTAACGGTGGTGGTAGTGGCGGTGGTGGTA
>NC_068984.1:136699737-136702225 GCF_001194135.2 Octopus bimaculoides | reverse complement strand
TTGGTGGTGGTAGTAGTAGTAGTAGTAACGGTGGTGGTAGTGGCGGTGGTGGTGGTGGTGGTGGTTGTGGTGGTGGTGGTGGTAGTAGTAGTAGTAGTAACGGTGGTGGTAGTGGCGGTGGTGGTAGTAGTGGTTGTGGCGGTGGTGGTGGTAGTAATCGTCTGGTGTCGATCGACCAAGTCTGCGATCAAAGACCTCGTAGCCATGACAATTTCACCTTTGGAACTCCATTATCCAAATGTAGTTCTTCCATTTTTTGTTAAAAGAGAGGAGGGGCTGGGAGAGGGGGTTGATTTGAGGGAAGTTATGGCTGCTATGTCCAGCAGGTCAAGCGATCAGGTGGACGTTGTCTTGCTGGCTCGCCGTGATATTCATGATGATGCTGGTGTTGGCCGAGTGTTGCTATGATGGTGAGGATGATGATGATAATGATGATGATGGTGATGGTGATGACGATGATGATGGTGATGATGATGATGATGACGACGACGATGATGATGATAATGAAGATGGTGATGATGATGATGATGATGGTGATGATTGTGATGATGATTGTGATGATGATTATGATGATGGTGGTGGTGATGATGATGATGATGATGATGACGACGACGACGATGATGGTGATGATGATGATGGTGATGATGATGATGATGAAGATTGTGATGATGATGATGATGATGATGATAATGATGGTGATGATGATGATGATGGTGATGATGATGATGAAGATTGTGATGATGATGATGATGATGGTGGTGGTGATGATGATGGCGATGATGATGATGATGATGGTGATGATTGTGATGATGATTCGGATGAAGATGATGATGATGATGATGATGATGATGGATGACACTAACGATGGCGGTGGTGACGACGACGTCGATAACAATGGTAATGATGACGACCACGACGACTACGACGACGATGCCGATGGTAATGGTGGATGACGGCGATGATGTAACATTAATTGAAACTACAGTTTTATTTGGAAGATGACAGCTCTTGCTGGGATTTCTGGTCTGGCGATTCACTGACTGTCCGACTAAGTTGGCACTTTCAATTCATTCATTTTATTTATTTAAAAGCAACTCAATCACTCATTCCTCTCTCTTTCATCGCGATCTTCGCGCCCATCCCTACCCTTCCACTGCTTTCCCTCTCTCTCTCTCTCTCTTTCTTTTCGGCGTGTGTATTTTTATTTGTGTTTGTGTGTGTGTTTTTTGTGATTGTGTGTTTTGTGTGTGCGCTTGTGTGCGTGTTTGCGAAAACGACCAACCTTAATGAAACATGAATATACATATACACACACATTTTATGTGTTATGTATATATATATATATAAATATATATATATATATATATATATATATACGTACATATATGTATAGATATATGTATATATAAGTCAAAATAAACAAGAAGGATATCCAAAGTTAATACGGTACGATCGTTTCATGCGACTCCATTTAATTAAGCAATGTGAACATTACATCAAATGTAAAATGCAGAGCAATCTTCAGCTGCACAAAGATATAAAGACACAACCGGGAAGAATGTTTAAGAGATTTGTTGATATGTTAACATGTGTGATTGAGGGTCATATATATACAGAATGATAGACAGGCCGTCATAAGAATAAGATGTATACGTGAAGCTGAAAGAAGTCCGTCGTATATGTATATAACTATGTATATTTATGTGTATGTGTGTCTTCTCACCATCGCTTGAGAACCGATGTCGGTGTGTTTACGTCCCCCGTAACTTAGCAGTTCGGCAAAAGAGAATGATAGAATAAGTACTAGACTTATAGAGAAAAAGTCCTGGGGTCGACTTGCTCGACTAAAACCCTTCAAAGCAGTGCTCCAGTGTGATGGCCGCAGTCAAATGGCTGAAACATGTAAAAGAGAAAGAAAAAAAGAAAGAGAGAGAGAGAGAGAGAGAGAGAGAGAGAGAGAGAGAGAGAGAGAGAGAGAGAGAGAGAGAGAGAGAGAGAGAGAGAGAGAGAGAGTGTGTTAACGAGAAGATATAAATGAAAGGAAGACACGTGATGCAATGAAAATGAAGAAGACAGACGATGACAGAGAGAAAAATAAAGACAGCCAAAGATGCGTATATATTTGTGAGACAACGATAAGGATGTAAACGGCAAAGAATATGTATCCCAAGATGCATTGCGTTTTTCGATATTTTTCTGTTTTTGGTTTTGTCTGAGAACAATGGAGCAAAATGCAGTAAACATGAACAGTTAATTAACCGTGTTAACTTCATGGAATATTGGCGGTGCATTTGGATGTTATTCTGAAAAGCGGTGGATTATCAATAGAGCGGCATTATGGTTATTTGGACACACAGCATGGACGAATGGTTGGAGAGTTCGCCTGATCCAGACTGTAGCTATGCGTACATGTGCATACGTATATGCACGCATACATACATACATACATATATATATATATATATATATATATATATATATATATATA
>NC_068984.1:136697578-136699675 GCF_001194135.2 Octopus bimaculoides | reverse complement strand
TATATATAAATCCATCCATCTATCTATCTATCTATCTATCTATCTATCTATCTATCTATCTATCTATCTATCTATCTATCTCTCTATCTCTCTCTCTATCTATCTATCTATCTATCTATCTATCTATCTATCTACCTGTTTATCTATCTGTCTTTCAGTCTAATTTTCTCTTTGTCTCTGCTTGCCTGTCTGTGATTGTCTGTCTATTTCCATGTTTTTTTCCTGTTCGTGTACCCGAGTAGGTAAATGGTCTTCGCTATTTAACTGCAATTCACCCAAGAGAACAAAAGCTCGTTTCTAACACGAAGAAACGATCCTTTTGTTTTGAATTTAGACAACAATGACACACCATACATCATACAACAACAACAACAACAACAACAACAACAACAACAACTGACTCAATGGAAAAGACACCACTAAATTCTTCACCATTGCAAGTACGAAGAGTAAGTCAGCTTATCTCTGCAGACAACAATAGCTTTCGAGATTAATTATAGTTTTCCATGACACAGTCTGTGACGTAATCGATCATTTGTATGTAAACATATTTAGTCTTCTTGCTGTGAAAATTGATTGTTTGGGAACAAATTTCAAGTGAATGAGTCCATACGCAGAACAACCAATCTATTGTGGTTTTTCGAAAGACGTTAGTGTCAAAATGATTGAGACGAGTTATTAATAAAATCATAATTTTCGGACGACTATCAACCTTAACTTTAAGGCAGGTATTAAAAAAAAAAACATATTCACGTCTACACTAAGTTTTGATCGGCGTGCTCTCCGATCGTCATCGAGTGTTTTATTGTGGGTTGCGTTATTTTGCCCCATGTTGATTCGTACTACGAAGCTTCATTTCTGAACTAAGGTAAATTATGCCCCTTTTCACTCGGCTGTGATACATACTGATGCTATGCACACATCCAAGGACAAAAACACCTGATGACGTCTGAGATCAAACTAAAGTAACTGAAGTGTAGATGAAACTAATGACAAAATTGTTCATTTCTAAACAAGAATTTTAATTCAGACAATTATCTTTTTCAGAAGTTATTACTCAGAAATTTCAGAAACATTTTCACAATATCATAAATAAGAACTGCTTTAAGATTCGCCATGAAGAGACACAATGAAGTAAAGACACCTGTATCTTAAAGTCTTCCTACTGTTGTTTAATTCAGCGTATAACATCTTCCTTTAGACGATGTATGTTTATAACGCGATTCATTGATGTAAGGAGAGTTTGAGACATCGCGTGGTGTTTCGACCTTATCGTGTGTCTCTTCAGTCAAAGCTGTCCCCGGATCGAAGAACCTATTAAGCGTGCTGTTTTGCTTTTAGACATCGGCAAATTATTTGCTGACGCGTGCCGATGTCTACCGAGTCGATATTATGAGCACGCATTATGTTTATTATTTTTGTTTAGATTCAGAGACTCGGCAGTAGCGTTGCCTGAAGAGACACAATGAAGTCAAGACACCTGTATCTCAAAGTCTCCATACATTACTGAATCGTGTACGTTGTCAACGTACAACGTACAAGGAGAGACGGTGTTTTCCGAAGGCAATATACAACAGAAATTATCATATTCACGCCGTACAAATCTGCCGGAACTTGTTATTAAGAATAATTATACACATCAAAGTCCATAGATTAATTCTAGTAAAGAATTTGGCAACAGCATCTGCGAGATTTGAACTCACAACCTTACAACTTAACTGAATTGTGCCCTAAGTGCAACATCTATCCGAGACATGTAACATCACTAAAAAAAAAAGGCCTTTATTTAATCTGAAATCTCAACGCTATAATTAAATACTTTCTTGATATATTTTCCGATCAACTTTAAACATTGTCTGGTAGTCTTGTGACACTTTAAAAGCTTCCAAAATAAACCAAATCAATACTTGTTGCCAAAATATATCTCGGTGAAGGACTTGCCTAATTCTTGTTCCCAATTAGATAAGTCGCTCAACGCTCCTGTAGGCCTTTAGCTTACATAAACGATATCGCAACATCTTTTGTCTCGTTTGAAATGACTTGACACACAAAAGAAATTAAATCGTATTCTTGTGTGAAGTACTTTAAAAACTCAGC
>NC_068984.1:136695100-136697092 GCF_001194135.2 Octopus bimaculoides | reverse complement strand
GGAGGGTTATAAAAATAAAACAAAACAAAACAAAAAACAAAAACCTTCTCAACACCCATCCACTCCCACAAAAATAGAAAGAATTATCAAAACAAGAAAAAAAAAAAAAAGAAACAGGAAGTTCGAACTATTTCGGTTAAAGAAAGGGAGAAAACACAAGAACAAAATTCTTCGGAGAATTTGGTAAAAAACCCCAAAAAAAACCCCAAAAAAAAACCAAAATAAAATAAATAGAAGCGCAGATAAATTAGTAATGAGAAAAACGCTTCAATCACTGTAGCTGGAAGATTACTGTGGAATATATGTTTTTTTAATTTATTTATTATATGTTTGTTTATTAATCTGTTTGTTTTTGTTAATTTAGTTTTTTTTAAAAAGAATTTTCTTTTTCTTCTAATTTGTTTACTACGTTGCTATGGTAGATAGAGTACACGAAAATCTTGATTAACATCGAAGATATTAAGGTAACTAAAAAGTGTGACTTAGACGTTAAATGAAACGACATTCAGTGGCCCATTACGAAAAACGAAAAACAGCAAATAAATAAATAAATAAAAAACTCAACAAGGAATTCTACGCAAGTATTAACACAGATATAGTACCGAAGATTTGGTCTTCAAATTTATTCGTGCCATTTTTTTTAGCAAGATTTGTTTAAGTTCTTTTCAAATCTTCCTTTTAACTAGAATTATGCTACGTACACTCCTGTAGACTCAGTCACCAATGTCATATAGGAAAGAGAAGAAAGAGGACTGAAAAATATTCTTTTCTACTCTAAGCACAAGGCCCGAAATTTGGGGGGAGGGGCCAGTCGATTAGATCGACTGGTACTTAATTTATTGACCCCGAAAGGATGAAAGGCAAAGTCGACCACGGCGGTATTTGAACTTAGAATGTAAAGACAGACGAAATGCTGCTAAGCATTTCGCCCGGCGCGCTAACGTTTCTTTTCTACCCTAGGCACAAGGCCCGAAATTTTGGGGGAGGGGGCAAGTCGATTAGATCGACCCTAGTATGCAGCTGGTACTTAATTTATCGACCCAGAAAGGATGAAAGGCAAAGACGACCTCTACAGAATTTGAACTCAGAACGTAAAGACAGACGAAATACCGCTAGACAAGCGTTTGTCGATTTTTCCGGTTAATACCCTTCAAATTTAGGTTACAAAAATAGCAGTAGTCCACGTGATTATAGGACTCAATAACTGAAAAACTAGATCTGAAGGTTATATTTGGACTTAAGAGACCGATTTTGTATAGGAGTGATGTCTATTTCCTAAACACTAAAAACTTTGTAGGCCAGTGTAATTACTCCTGTTGGGATTTGAACTCTGAATGTATTAGAGAGGTGACAGATTTAGATACTAAAGTAGATGGTATTCAATTCATAGTCATCTCAGCCACGCCATATTCTTCTTTAGATTTGCTCCAAATTTTAATTAAAATATTTAACTGGAATTCAACATCACGCAAGTTTAAGCATCAAGTAATGATGGCAAGTTCAGGTTTTTAATTAGTATTCCTAATAAAACTATTTCGCTTTTCTCTGCCTTTAGGATAGTAATTTCGTAGACTTTATGTCTATTAGTAGAGACATGATCGATAGTTTAGTGTGGGAGGGTTCGTTCGGGCTGACTTTTTCATGACAAATGAAATTTTATTACATACAACTGTGGACAATAAATAGTTTGAACTGAAAACTGACCAGTCAAATCAATCAATGTTTTCCTATTTGAGGAAATTTCCAGTAATGTCCTAAGTGACATACATTGAACACGCGAAGACATGCTTTTTAATTGAGTTATTTGTTGTAACATTATTTACAAGTACCACCTTACAACTTAACTGAATTGTGCCCTAAGTGCAACATCTATCCGAGACATGTAACATCACTAAAAAAAAAGGCCTTTTTTTAATCTTAAATCTCAACGCTATAATTAAATACTTTCTTGATATATTTTCCGATCAACTTTAAACATTGTCTGGTAGTCTT
>NC_068984.1:136692738-136695052 GCF_001194135.2 Octopus bimaculoides | reverse complement strand
AAATATATCTCGGTGAAGGACTTGCCTAATTCTTGTTCCCAATTAGATAAGTCGCTCAACGCTCCTGTAGGCCTTTAGCTTACATAAACGATATCGCAACATCTTTTGTCTCGTTTGAAATGACTTGACACACAAAAGAAATTAAATCGTATTCTTGTGTGAAGTACTTTAAAAACTCAGCCTGGTTTAACATAGAGCATGCTAGAAGATTCTATTAAGCAGAGATTACCCACAGGATTACAGATTGACACGGATATTTTTATTAGCACAATGTAAATGCAACCATTGCTTTGTATCTTTGGGCAAGATTCTTCAGTCTTATTTTACTCCAGTCAGAAAATTCAGAAGTAGTCAGCCTGCTTAGATGTTCTGAGATAAAAATACTTTTCTACTTAAAATATTAATCGCTTACAGATTAATCTCCCTGCCTATATAAATCACGAAGTGTGATCCTATCAATTATTATAGACTTGAACTAAATTTTAAAATCCATTGTGATAATACACAGTATGGTTTATACTGCAATCCAAAATTCTATTTTTCTTCCCCTTGCTTTGTATCTATAAGTTTAATGTAAGCGATGCCATGCACGGGAGAACTATACGATATTACACCAAGCAAATATATCATAAAATATGGCAGCGAAACACAAAGTTCTTTTACGTTTATATTACGATATTAGTGCCTAAGTGATGATGCTTCTAAAATTTTATGATCATGTCATGGTTTATAGACAAAATACAAAGCTTCAAATTTCAATATTAACAACAAAAGGGAAGCTCAATATATTGCACCGAAACTGTGATTTATAACATTGCATTCTATTCAATATTGTATTCATATACCACGGCAAAGTAGCCATTGTTTTCTTTAAAATTTTTGCTATCAGTGTCATGTGGTTCTTCTTTGAAGCAATATATTAACACACGCACACAGAGACACACAGACACACATATACACACAGAGGATGTTTATAGCTACATTTAGGTATATGATTGCACATTTGTGTATATAATTGTATACTTATGTATATGGCTGTAGTTATATGTGTAACTATGTATTGAGGAGTATTTATGCATATGATTTTTCGCTGGTGCGTATAATTGTTTATTTATGTATATATCTATAACTATTTATGCGACTATGTACGTAGCTGTATTTAGGAATGTGACTGTATATCTTAATATTTGGCAATATATTTATGCATATATTTATATATTTGAGTATCTTTTTTTTATTATTGTATACGATTATATTTATTTATAGGATAGTATCGTTATAAGTCGGTTAAGACAGTTGTCACTTCTCACTGGCAATGTCGTCTTCATATTCTGAAATACAAAAAAAAAAGAAAAAAAAAAAGACTATTTTCGCCTTACGTATCTTAACTTCAGTCGTTGGGTGGCGGGGGTCTTGAGGAGGAAATATTTATACGTAGGTGTTGCGAAATAACAATAAACGATGTGGCAATACTACCGCTACTGCTGAAGACAATCGTGTACACATAAACATTCATATAGAAGTAGAAAGACAGATAGATGTAAGAAGAGTGAAGAGTATATTTACATGGAATTAACGTAATACAGGGATACCTCACTTTACGAGGAGCCGCTTTACGAGACCTCGGCTTTACGAGTTTTATTTTTCAAGCACAGCATCCAAATTTTGAACGAAGTGCAAACGTTTCTGCTACCATAACAAATGCTTCTGCGTGTTAGCGAGAAATTTATAGAGAGCGAAAAAAAAAAAATTCTTCTATGCAAGCAATTCTAAATTTGTTTTTAAAAAGGAAATCTACAAGTCCGTCTACGAGTACTTGTGAATCGGCGATCGCGAATGGACGTAAGTGATAGAGTGCGCGAGTCTATTGCGAATGAAAATGATTCAGAAAACGATTATAAAAATATTTATAGAGTGCGCGAGTCTAGTGCGAATGAAAATGATTCAGAAAACGATTATAAAAATATTTTTTATTATAAATGATCTTGGCATTCTTTTTACTTTACATAAAATATTCTTTACATTCTACTGTTGTTTTATTACCATTTATTTACGAGTATTATAAATCTTATAAGTAAAGTATTTTCCTGGTAACGAATTACGATTTATAACATTGATACCATGGAAAATTATTGCTCTGCTTTACGGGAATAAATTAAATCGTATTTCGAAACATTACTGTAGCCTGTTACGTAACCGCTTTTTGTTTGTTTTGAATTCTTTATTCCGTTCTCTCTGTATTTTAGTATTCTATCTGTCTTTAGCCTTGTTTTAGTTGTTAAAATGCGACCATGCTGGAGCAGCGTCTTCAAGG
>NC_068984.1:136686378-136691919 GCF_001194135.2 Octopus bimaculoides | reverse complement strand
ATTGTATATTGTATATCATATTATATATTGTATATTCCATATTCTATACCCCACATTAGTTCTGCAGGAATATAAATAAAACATAAAAAACAAACAGTGTTGGAACTCTTTTAAGCAAAATAATATATATATATATATATATATATATATACGACGGGCTTCTTTCAGTTTCTGTCTACCAAATCCACTCACAAGACTTTGGTCTGCCTGAGGTCATAGTAGAAGACAGTTGCCCAAGGTGCCACGCAGTGGGACTGAACCCGGAACCATGTGGTTGGTAAGCAAGCTACTTACCACACAATCACTCCTGCGCCTACACGACGGGCTTCTTACAGTTTCCGTCTACGAAATCCACTCACAAGGCTTTGGTCTACCCGAGACCATATTACAAGATACTTGCCCAAGGTGACAACGCAGTGGGACTGAACCCGGAACCATGTAGTTCGGAAGCAAACCTCTTATCCATACGGCCACTCCTGCGCCTACATGTGTTTATCCGTTTGGAAGCTCTCAGCCGTAATGAATGTCTCCGATCATAAGTTGACTTCAAGAAGAATGTACGCAGATTTTGTTCAAATATATGTCACACGACTAGAATAAGGCTAACCCAATATCTTCAATACAATTGCTATCGATTATCAAACCGACCGACTGGCAGTTTATAGAGAGCCCTTGTAAGCATTTACTTATTTCTCTGTCACCTGTAGCGCACCCATCACCATGGAGCGAAGGTGGTGATTTTGGCGAAAATTCAAATAATTAGAACGAATATCTCGCCCTCTGTTCTCAATGCAGATTTTGTTCCGCCGTTTTAACTAACATCAGTTGTTCCATCATCTCTCTACCCACCAACACACTCTCTCTCTCTCGCTTGTCGGCTCCTCTCTGAAGTGCTTGTGAAAAATTGCCAACTCGATAGACATTTAAAAATCATTACCTTTCCAGATCATAAATGATTAAAACGAAAGCTGTCATAAAAAAACAAAACAAAGCAAAGCAAAACAAACCCCGAAATAAAAAGATATACCTTCCCCCTCCTCTCAACCTTGTCATTTGAAAAGAGATTCACTTTTATTGATCTATCTGTTCTTCCATACTTACCACTACGGAATAGATTTCCATTAACAAATGAAATATGATGGCAGGAACTTTTACTAACAGAACTGTGTAAGCAAGGCTGAATTGTTTGGTTCCTTGATAATGGTAAGTGAAATCAACAGAACAGACAATATAGTGTGGCAAGAAGAGGTTTTCGGTTGAATTGGTTCATACGTACTTATGTACATACATACACACACTCACGCACATATATACATACATAGATACATACATACATGCATACATTTATACGCACATACATACATACATACATACATACGTACATACATACACACATAAATGCATGTAAACGTACGCATACATACATATGTAAATCCACACCTCCATATACATACATTCATACGAATATGCCTACCTACTTACATATCTATCTATCTATCTGTCTGTTCGTCCGTCCGTCTATCTATCTATCTATCTATCTATCTATCTATCTATCTATCTATCTACCTATCTCTAACTATGTCTGTCTGTCTACACAAACATACATACATACATACATACACATATATATAAAAGTCTCTATACAAACTAATCTACAAATCTCTATGCATTTATATTTGCAGACACAGACACACACACATACGCACACGCACTTATCTATCTAGCTATACATGCAAGCAGACCGACGTATATGCAAGCAGACCCCTCAGGGGGTGGGGGGTGGGTGACCCCCTGTTGTGCTCTTTTGCCCCATTTTTCTCTCTCTCTTTCTTCCTGCTTCTTGAGTAACGCTGCGATGGACTGGCGTCCCGTCCAGCTGTGTGTGTGTGTGTGTGGGGGGACACATACGCCATAGAAACCGGGAAACCGGGCCCATGAGCCTGGCTAGGGGCTTTAAAAGGGCGCATAAAAAAAATTACAAGGCAGCGAACTGGTAGAATCGTTCTTGCACCGGACAAAATTGTAAGCTACATTTCATTCGGTTTTACGTTACAAGTTCAAATCCTGCCTAGATCGTCTTCACCTTTCGTCCTCACCAGTTAACCGCTAAGTTCGGTGTAATCAATAAGCCCCCACCGTCCCTCCAAATTTCAGGCCTTGTGTTTATGTTTGAAAGGATTATTATGACTATTGGTAAACGATTTCTAAAATATGGCGCGATATGAAAAATGTTTTACTTGAACAATGTAACGTAATTAAGGCATTCTGCAGCGGCTGACAGTATTACAGATTTATAGGCCTCATAAAAAAACAATAAGAAAAAAAAACAAAACTAATCTCTGTGTAACATATAAATTGGATTAGTTGTGGAGAGAAAGAGGAGAAAAATAATAATGTATCTACTTGTAAAATAAAATATTTATAACATACAAGTTATTTCTACTCAATGTCTCTGGTGTTTGTTGATTCTTCAAAAGAGACAAGTTATATAAATTCAACATGTCTGTATGACAACTCGTTTGTATTTATTTGAAGAAGAATCGGTAGATTCAGGAAATGACATATAGCAAAAACAAAACGAGATAAAACGAAAACAGAAACCAAAACAATTATCAAATCAACAGAAATATACAAAAGAAAATAAACGATTAAATGTGCTTTTTATTACTGAGATAAGCTGGTCTAAGGCGGCGAGATGGCGGAATCATTAGTTAGTTGGACAAAATGCCTAGCGACGTTTCTTCTTTATTCTTTTAATGGTTTCAGTTGTAGTACAGCGGCCATGTTAGAGCAGCACCTTTATTTGTTTTCTTTCAGTTTTGTTGTCTCTTTATGGTTGCAAATTAGTTCTATGATTAAGTTTGTAGCAGTTGATCTTCCCGGAGTGTACGCTTGAATTATGGCTGGTTCGGTATCAGCGTTATGAGTTTATCCAATGCGTTTTGGACTGTTTTAGTAGAAGCCCCCTTTTACAGTTTTGATTTCCTTATGTAAGAAGTCGAACAGTTGAGGACCTCTAAATATCAGACTGGTACAATAGAATGATTTTGCTCGTAATTTCGAAGTAGGCATATTTGGAAGCTGACAATATCTACCAGTCCGTGCATTAAAATTCATTCTCCGTAACGCTGAATTTTGGAACATGCTCCTCCAGGATTTTCCTTACGTATATCACATTATAGATCTCTCTCTTCCAATCTTATTTAGAGTTGCATAATCATTTCCCCACATAGACAGGGACATAATTTCAATAAACCAAAATGTGATCCTGCTTAGTATTCGCCATGCCCGTATCCATCTTAGTCATGTATGTGTATTGAACAAATAGCTCGAGTAGGAACTTTATTGTTGTCTTTGCTGTGGGTTAATTACATTTGCATACCCCTGGTCATTTTTTTTTATAGCTATCCACAACGATTAGGTAGTATGCGCCGTTCACTGGTCCAACCTAGTCGATATGTATCCTGTACCGTGGGCTCTCAGTCTCCGTGCATAGACCTAGTTTGTCAAAGAGTACTTGCAGAAACATTAAAAAAAATTTCTCTTTCTAACTCTTATTTTAGAAGGACAATCATTTACGTTTTTGCAGTAGAGATTTATGGGGCGGTCCCATAAATCGAATAATTCTAACCAATCGGTACCAAACAGATCGGTCGCATTTTTAATGACGAAGACTCTCGCTTTGCATGTTTTCCCTTGAAATGTGACATTAGCCCATATTTCGCCTATGAAATGTAATTTGTCGCCTGTCACGCTACGAGTAGATTTCGCTGTTTTTCCTCAACAAAAGTTTATCTATTTTTTCCATGCGTCCATATTTATTATTGAAATATCACTTCCAGAATCCAATTGAAGTTTAATATGTATTCCATTTATTTTTACATGAACGAATTTTTCTTATTTGGGAGTATGTTTCTGTTTCTGCTGAAAGCACCCTAGGATCATTAACGTTTGACCTTCAGTGTGAACTCTTGTGACCTATTCTTTTGCAATTGTAACATTTTTTATTTTTAATTGGACAGTCTTTTCTGAAATGAATGTCCCCACATCCATAACATAGATTAGGACGTGGTGCTCTTTTTTTGGTTGTACTTCTCCGGTCGACATATCTGTATTTTTGAGGAATCCTTTTCTTGAATTCTTTCTACATCGTGTTTCAGGTTTACTATCCTTTGATATTCTGCCACGGATTGTAAGATTAGATTTTGGTTCGCTTGTTCCAATTTAGAAAGAATTCTTTCCCGAATTTCTGTACCTTTGCTTGCTGTAAGACCTTGTACGAAAATAAGACACTTGAACATATCAGGTGTAAGTTCTTTGAGTTTAAAACTTTCACACATCTTGTTGACTGTTCCCACGTATGTGATAAAATCATTCTCCTTTTATGTTATATTCCAACACAAATTCGAGTGTTAAATAGAGAATTTTTATCACCGAATATGTTAGACACTAATTCTATTGTTTCTTTAAAATAAGTTTAATTTTTTTTTTTTTGGTGTGTGGGGAATATGAAATTACAGTAACGTTCATGCTCTAACGGAGCTAATTTTCACAATAATCTCACTTTTTGTTCGTCTGACCATGTTTTGCAATCTTGCTTAAAAATATCCACGTGCCTTCTGTAGTACGATGCAAAAGTTATGCCCTCCTCTGGGTTATAACTGAATTCATTTATCGAGTTCGAAACGTCGTCTGACGTAAACAAACTTGCCTAATTTTTGGACTTCTTTAAATGTAGCTCCAATAATTGTTATTGTTGTAGTTGTTGCTGTAGTTGCTTCTGTAACTCATGTTGCTGCTCTTGTTGTTGCTTTTGCAACTGTGCAATGGAAGCTAATAGGTCTTCCATTATTTAACAAGCTGTATCACGAACAAAGTGTTAAATAACATACGTGAGCTTCGAAACCCTGGTCGCCAGATATTGTAATGCAATTCTATTACGTACAATAAATAGGATGACCAGACGACAGTAAAAACAATGTTACGAACTAACAAATCTCTTTACGAACCAACAATTAATATTCCTTGTGAACTAACCAACCGACACCTCCCGACTTCACTGCGAACTAACACGAACTTCACTCGATTTTGAACTCTGAGCAATCAACCTCGAAGTCGCACAGATCGTTACTATTTATACTTTACTTGGACCAGTCTATCTCTCGCAAGGGAGCGTCGTAAATCTCATCACAGCAGTATAGTGAGTGGAGAAACTTCAGTCAACTCTGATTATATCAGCAATTTGAAAATAAACCTCCTTGGTGTGTATGTGAGTTCAAGTATACAACAGTTAAGAGGGTAACTTCTACTCTATAAACTGCTTCAAGTTTTTGGAAAAATAAGGCCAAGCATTTAGGAGTAGATCTTGTCTTTCTAGCCTACTTTTCAAGGCAACGGAAACAGTTTGACGTTGTTGATCTCCTCAGTGAAGCGTATCCATTTGGTGTTGGCTTGATTTAGAATGGTCAGTTAATATATAGGAAAATAGAGAGAGAGAGAGAGAGAGAGAGAGAGAGAGAGAGAGAGAGAGAGAGAGAGAGA
>NC_068984.1:136684854-136685996 GCF_001194135.2 Octopus bimaculoides | reverse complement strand
ATATATATATATATATATATACATATATATATATATACCCACACGTTCAGACAATTAGAAGGATGCCTCTCCACCTCACACTCCAAATATTCTTGGAGCTGAAAGGATGAAAATATTAACAATTATAAAATCGATTAATATCCATTATGAAACACGTGTCTTCCCGCACAAGTGGCTTCCAAAGATGTGATCTTTCTCTTTCAGAGTAGTACAACATCCTATCAGAGCCACTTGTAATTCTGAACACAATATTATTAGAACCGTCGAATTCTTCGATAGACGACAATCAGTATTTCCAAATAACGATTGAATAAAATAGTTCGTTTTCCATTTAATAAATTCGCCATATCCTGAAAGATGATCATATATTGAAAAACAGTGTTATCCACCAGGAAAACTATGTTAACAATAGTCAACTTCTCTGCTCTCTTGTTTTATAAGTATACTAACGACATGAAACTCACGCACGTTTTATTTATTTATTCTTTTTGGCTGTATATAAATAGGTGAAGCTGAATACATCATATGTTCTGTGTATGGCAATTGAATGAATAAATATGTGATGTTTCTTTTTTGTTTTTAACGTGGTTTGGTATCGAGTCACGTTTCGATAAATAATCATGTTTCCATGTGTTTACGAATATATTTCCAATATAAGTTGTCATGGTAATTTTTCGTCTTCAGTCGTTTGAATAATCCACAACGTGAATGGCCGATTATTTAGACGTATGACTAAGGAATGACAATATATTCGTAAATACGTCGAAATATGACTGGAGGATAGTGATAATGACGTCAATTATCATCATCATCATCATCATCATCATCACTATCAGCTTCCCCTTCTTCTTCCTCCTCCTCTTCATCATCATCATTATCATTATCATGATCATCCACCCCACCACACTACCACCACCATCATCATCACCACCATCACTACTATCATTGTCATCATCTCTCATCCTTCTTTTCCTTCTCCCCTTCCTACTCCTCGTCATCACCATCATCATCACCATCATCATCATCACCACCACCATCACCACCACCACCATCACCACTATCACCACCACCACCATCGTCATCGCTACCACCACTATCATTGTCATCATCATCACCGTCACAACCATCATCACATTCATCAT
>NC_068984.1:136681758-136684754 GCF_001194135.2 Octopus bimaculoides | reverse complement strand
TATTCTTGTAAACTTCTAGTTCACATTTTGTTGGTCATTATTTAGCAGATGTTCAGAAGATTAAGCGGTTTGTATTCTTTATTTCATTTGTAATGTACGCATTAAGACCATCTTTTATGATTTACAGTCTCAATGTTTTCATTTTCGATATTTGTGTCTTATCTGTTATTTAACTTTTTCGTTATGCATTCTATTTCTTTACGCATTCTATTTCTATTTCAATCTCTGATATTTTAATTTTGGCTTTTTCAAATCGTATCTTCTTATATATACGAAGTAACGTCCAATAAATTTCAAAGTAAATCAGAATATTACTTACATAGTTATCTTTAGTCTTCTCGACATTTTCTGACGCTTCGCTTCCTTAGTTTGTTTATACTTAGAATGAATCGGTCTGCCACTTCCTCCGTTTGTTTACACGTGGTATTCTAGAGCCGGTCACTACGAACATTTCTAATACATTAATTATATGAGGTAAAGATCACAAGTAAATCAGTGTATTACCGAAACAGTTATCCTTCAGTTTTTTTTTTCGTCATTTTCAGACGCTTCGCTTCGTTAGTTTGTTTATATATAGACTGAATCGGTCTGACGATCCGTTAGTTTGTTTCCGCTCCGTTAGTTTATTATTATTGTTGTTGTTGTTGTTATTATTATTATTATTATTATTATTATTATTATTATTATTATTATTCATAATAATAATAATAATAATAATAACAATAATAATAATAATAATAATAACAATAATAATAATAATAATAATAATAATGATAATAATAATAACTACAACACCAACAGCAACAACAGCAGCAACAACAATTACAACAATAAATAACAATACGACGGCGGCGAGGTGGTAGAATCGTTAGCGCGCCCGGAGCGGATCGCAAAACGATATTTCGTCCGTCTTTACGTTCCGAGTTCAAATTCCGCAGAGGTCAACTCTACCTCTTAGCATTTTATGGGTGAATTGAAGAAGTACCAGGCGAGCATTGGGGAAGAATTAATCGACTATATCTCTCCCACCAAATTTCAGGCCTTGTGCCTATAGTAGAAAGGATTATTATTATTCAGTAGTTTTATTTTTATAACGTGCTTTCACTTAACTACCGAGCGCAGCTCTGTGTGCCTTGGGTATGTGCTGTGGTTTGCTGTGATGCTCTTATGGTTACTGTATTGGAAGTGTTTTGCGTAGTATGTGTGCAGTGCCCAGTAGTGCAATTTTCTGTATGTTATATATATTTGTAAGTCCTGGTGTTTTTGCTATGTAATTGTCTGAATATTTTTTTTTATCATACCTAATGCGCCCACTATGATAGGAATTGTTTCTGTTTTTAGATTCCCCATTCGAATTACCTCTATTTTCAGGTTTTTGTATTTTGAAAGTTTCTCCATTTCTTTTAGAGAAAAGTTGTCATCTGCTGGTATTGATACATCAATTAGAAAGCATTTTTTCCTTCACGATCTCTGACAACTATATCTGGCCTATTGGCCTTAATTTCTCTATCTGTGTGTATTGGGATATCCCATAGTATGGTTGCTTTCTCGTTATTATTATTATTATTATTATTATTATTATTATTGTTGTTGTTGTTGTTGTTGTTGTTGTGTTTATTGATTATTAATGACAATAACAACAGCAGTAGCAGTAGCAACAACGACAACAGCAACAACAATAATAAATTTACATAATAGCAAACACCATTTATCGCCATCTTTAGATCACACTATTATCTTATCATCAAATTACTTTTAAAGCAAACTTTTAATTTTCTTATGTTTTGACAGACACTCTCTAGAACAATACTCGGCGCAAAACCAAAAATATGGCACCCTTGTCATAATACCGACTTGAACTTCTGACTTGTTGTCTCTTGAGGTCGCTGGGTGAGACTTGGAGTCAACTTGTATAAATACAAAGCAAATGCCAGACAAATAATAATAACAACAACAATAACAACAACAATAATAATAATAATGATTTTTTTATCAACATTAATAGATTTACATTAAAGCATTATGAGCAGTATAGGATAAAACATAAATGTATCTGTCAAGACCTACCAAAAACTGAGCAAGTATAAATATCTTGAAATAGAAATTGGCAAGATGTGGAACCTTGAGACTAAAACAATTCCTGTTGTGATAGGTGCTCTAAGAGTCGATTAAATAAGTACCAGTTACGCAAAGGGGTCGATGTAATCGACTTAATGTCTTTGTCTGTCCTTGTCTTGTCCCCTCTGTGTGAAGCTCCTTTTGGGCAGTAAAAAATAAGAAAAGTGGTTTTAGACGGGCGCAACATGATGGCTTCTACTTTGAATGTTAGGCTGCTTTTGTTGAAATTTGACGAATAAAGTTACCAAAATATTACAAAACTTTTGTCTCACTAAAACAAAAACAAACACGTCTCTGCTTTCAAATACAGAAATAGATAAAAATAATGTAATATGAAAATTAACCAAGCAGACAGAACTTATAGTTACACAAAAAAATAGTGTCGAAAGTAATAAACTGAATTGATATACGTACATACATACATATTTGTGTACCTGTGTGTGTATGAGTGTGTTTGTGCGTGTGTACATGTGTGTCTGTGAAATAGAAGATGATTTATATTTTCTCGTAGCTTCTGTAACTATTGGTGATCTCATTTAGCAGAATTATTAATGAGTCAAAAGCGAGGTTGAAGATTAAAGAAAATAAAGGTGTTTCCATGGAAGAATCCTTTTCGTATAGCCCTCGAGCCGCTTTGAATTATCTTCTTTTTCCTCTCCTTGTGATATTGTTATTTACCGTTTTTTGACATAGCATCGTTGATCTAGTTTGTTAGGAATTGGAGCTGCCCCACTTTCGTAAAAAAAAGTCTCCAGTAGCCAAGACTATGCCACATCGTGTGCAGACACTAAAAATGCCGCCAGTTAAATACAGACCAAACAAAACGCCGACAAGGCAAAATGTTAACGAGACAGGATACTGACAGTAAAATTGTTGAT
>NC_068984.1:136676250-136680977 GCF_001194135.2 Octopus bimaculoides | reverse complement strand
TATATGTATGTATATATATATATATATATATATATATATACATACACACACACATTTATATACTTTTCTACTCTAGGCACAAGGCCCGAAATTTTGGGGGAGCGGGGGCGAGTCGATTAGATCGACCCCAGTATATAACTGATATTTAATTTATCAACCCCGAAAGGATGAAAAGCAAAGTCAGCCTCAGCTGAATTTGAACTCAGAACGTAACGGCAGACGAAATACCGCTAAGCATTTCGCCCGGCTTGCTCACGTTTCTACCAACTCGCCGCCTTACACACATTTATATAGTCGAATCACATAAGCCAGAAAGAGGTACTTATTTGAGAATTAATTCAATGTTCAACTTCCATAACTGGATTTTCATGACGAATTTAGGTACGGTCAGTTGGTTTACCTCAAGATCTATTGCTAGCCGCAGTGAGGTGGCTTGATTGCCTTAATAATACCTGAAAAGTGTACGAGCGGAGCACAAATTCATCGTGTGATCTCTCCTACTGGACTGGCCAAAGGTTAGAAACCAGCCAAATATAGATTCACACCTCTCCTCAGGGATAAAAATAGGTTTGCTTAGGGCCAACATACCTGCCTAAAGAAAGAAAATAAATAATCAAAGTTGCGGAAGAATCGATAGCAATAACAAAACCAATAAGATCTTGAAAGAAAGGCCTTTCTTCAGGGAAACATATACCTGAAATGCAAGTGGGGATGGAACCCGCTAGAGAGGTGGAAGAGAGGCTGAAAAGTATGGATCCAACGGGGGATAAGAAGAAAAGATATCGCAGAATCGAGAAAAGTTGAGGAAATTCGCCGATGGCCTATGCTCTATAGTAGTGCTCCGCTACCATTATTTTTTACTTACGGTACACTTATATTCTTTTCAAAATTCAGCGGCACACCTGAACTGAAAATATAACTAAAAGTATAGGAGAAAAAATTATATTCAGGCCACACTGCGGCACACCTAGAATCGTCTCGTGACATACCAATGCACCGCGGCATACCGGTAGCGGAGCATTGCTCTATAGAGAGTGAAGGGCTTAAGAAGAAATAAAAAAAGTTTTAGAAAAACACTATTATTGAAATTTTGGTGCCTTCCCTCCGGAGATAAATTTCGGCTATGAGCAGGCCATAGCTATGCTTCAAAGACTGGCCACGGCCCCTTTGACAGGCCACCTTAATAGCGTTGAAACTTTAGTTTTATATATTTTCTCCGAGTACTGTTAGATGGTTTCCAGCAATCAATCCTTACCATGCAATGGTTTCTTTCCCGCTTTTTGTTGTCTTCTATAATAACCCCGTTCGCAAGCAGTCGTTCTTTACAATAATTTATCCTTTCCCAGCTCCTTTTTTCTCCTCTTTTTCTCCATCTGAGTAACCAACCTGTAGATTACGGACGTATTATTCGATGTAGAATAGTGATGCGGATGCGCAATTACACAGTGGTTAGGGCAGTGGACTCGCGGTCGGAGGATCGCGGTTTCGATTCCCAGACCGGGCGTTGTGAGTGTTTATCGAGTGAAAACACCTAAAGTTCCACGAGGCTCCAGCAGGGGGTGGTAGCGAACCCTGCTGTACTCTTTCACCACAACTTTCTCTCACTTTCTTCCTGTTTCTCTTGTACCTGTATTTCAAAAGGGCCAACCTTGTCTGTGGAGTGCTCAGCCACTTGCACGTTAATTTCACGAGCAGGCTGTTCCGTTGATCGGATCAACTGGAACCCTCGTTGTCGCAACCGACGGAGTGCCAACCAGAATATTGATGTAAACGCTTTGTATATTGTTGGTAAATAAGTCATAGACCAGTAGTTTTGGGTGTCTCTGGTATTTTGTTTAAAAAAAAATTACGTTGTTTTCCTTTCAAGCTTTCATTCAGGTAACAGCTTTCATCTGCTCATCAGTTTATTGAACCCTGCTACCACATATCCACGAGTATTAATCAAATACTTCAACCAGATATTTGAAATCGTGTTAAACCCAAGGGATTTCCAAATGCTTGCCGTTCTTAATATGTTGATGACTTTCTTTTCGTCCATGTTTGCTATGCTACTATATTTTTACCTGTTTCTTTTTGATCCATTGTGAAATATGCTTTACAATGTTAAATGCTTTTGTTCCCTTTTCCAATCCAGTATGCTTCATATTCTGCTGGAGTGTCCCTCAGAGTAATATTCTTTGTTAATTTCCCCGTAAAATCTTTTGTTATTCAATTCAAATAAATTTTTCCCATTGGAAGATGGCGTCACGTTTTCCAGAGAGTCTTATCCTATACGTTTTTGCTGATATGATTTGCTTCAGTCTGTTCTTTATTTTTATTACTGTACGCTTTTCCCCCCTTTACATGATATCATTCTTTTGTATGGATCCCTTCTTTCATTTCGCAAGGTAAAAACAGGTTTTTCTCTATTACCCCTACCCTAGTTCTACGCAACATATTTTCTTTCTTTTACTTTTAAGATTTGGTCAAGTAAGACCTGAGTTAATTCGGGCCAAACACAATTTCCTTCAGTACTGCCACTGCTACTGAATAGATTTGAACATTCTTTCTGATGGCGCTTGCATAGTTTATTTTCTTTGCCAGAATTTCATGTTCTACCCTCTTTCAACATCGTAGAATTAGTCACCCGTGTGGGAACACAATTACGTTGATCCACGTGCATTGATTTTGTTTTCTCTTTCTACACCATTCATGGTTTCAGTTATGACGTCCTTAGGAAAGATGCATAGTCGAGTGTAAATGCGTTTGGCTCACGATCCGTGGTTGTGGGTTCAATTCTTGGACTGCAAGCTCGTTGTGGCTTTAAGCAAAGCACTTCATATCATGCTGCTTCAGCCTAATCAACTGTAAGAGGCTGAGAGAGTAACTGTGTCTGTTTGTAACTACACAAGCCCCTTATCTTGGTATATGCTTCCAAACCGTACTTGCTTGCGTATGATGAGTGGCTGTACTCTAATGTTCTAGATCGTCCATGATGTTAACTACTTCATCTTTTATCGTGTGTATTTTAGTGTCCTTTGTTAAGTGTGAGGACAAACGTATATTTGTTTTTCGCGGTTCTGTATTGATTTTTTTTTTAATGCTATAGTCTTCGTTATCATTTTGGAATTTAATTCTTTAATCTGATCTGCAGCTGAATTGCTGTAAGTCTTCTTTCTTGCTTGTAACATACCTGTGTTTTTCAAGCTATAAGGAGAGCTTACACATGTCTTCGAAACATGGAACAAACAGAATTTCTGGCAAACGTGTGACAAAATGTGCCTTCCAACAGCTGAAAATGGGCATTAGAAGCGCATGTCTGGTGTTTAAGACTGAGGACGAGATGAGGAAGTAATCACAGTTAAACGCATGTCCCCTGCTGGGTGCCCCACTAGAAACACGGGGAGCATGGCAACAGACATTAAGACTATTGTACCTTAGGCATATTGTCATGGTGAGCAGGGAAGTGCCACATCATTTGGTCGGATGCGACCTGCTCAGAACCCCAATTATTTTTGACCACTCAAAGATTATGTGGTCATCGCACACGCACCAAACTACAGATTCAGGATACTGGCAGCACAGGTCCAAAAACACATTTGCAAGAGGGGAGGGAACAAAAACCTACTTATGACGCTTCTGTTCAGAGGAGGAAAAAAGTTAGGGATACGGTAACCCTATCTATAGGATTGCAATCGAGAGACAAGGATGTACGGGACTAAAGACGACAGGAGTCGTAGGATGCGCTGATCCTTTCTTGTGGATATTTACAGTTTATCGATATGTACTTTTATTTGTTTATATACATTAATCTTAAAATTTAAATCTGTTTTCTTGTTGTATTATGCTTTTGTCTCCCGCTTCTGTATATGTTCCTTGGCCTTTTGTATATCATATTTTAGCATTATATGCTAAAGCTTTTATCATTTTATTTTAATTGATCTGTTGTAACGTGGTATTGATAATGTAACCAGTTATACTTGCTATCAGACCACTATTTGTGGTCCTACATGGGAAAGTTTCTCCTTTCCTTTCATTTAAGGTCTCTCTATGCTGCTTATTTTTGTCCTTTCATTGTATCGAGAACTTTCTAAATAATTCGCACTGATGCAAGTAAACAGGTTTTCTTCATTGCACTAGATTTCAGATTAAGATATCGTTTTCAAATGTTTACTCTCAATTTTTTTCTGTCACATATCCAATACACCAATGATAATTGACAGACTCATTAATTTGTTAACTTTATTCCAGCATTTGAGTAAATCATACTCGACGACGGTTAAATACCTTACTTTCGCTTTGCCTTGATTCCGGTATCAAATTGGTATAAGACACACAATCTTCATACCAACAACCTCAATATCCACCTTGTCATGTCCTATACTGCATTTGTTGAGTATGGGAAAAACCCATGACGACCACATTTCATTGTTTTCAAGGATTTACAATTCGTTTCCAGAAAATGGTCCTATCAATTTCTTTGTGCGAACAAAACCGAACCTCTTCCTATAAATCCAGCGAATTGTAGCAGCAGTTTTATGATGTCTTAACCTTTTGCACTATTTCTGAGCAAGGAGTGGCTGTGTGGTAAGTAGCTTGCTTACCAACCACATGGTTCCGGGTTCAGTCCCACTGCATGGTACCTTGGGCAAGTGTCTTCTACTATAGCCTCGGGCCGACCAAAGCCTTGTGAGTGGATTTGGTAGACGGAAACTGAAAAAAGCCCGTCGTATATATGATTATATATA
>NC_068984.1:136673535-136676240 GCF_001194135.2 Octopus bimaculoides | reverse complement strand
TATGTATGTGTGTTTGTGTTTGTTCCCCCACCATCGCTTGACAACCGATGCTGGTGTGTTTACGTCCCCGTAATATAGCGGTTCGGCAAAAGAGACCGATAGAATAAGTACTAGGCTTACAAAGAATAAGTCCTGGGGTCGATTTGCTCGACTAAAGGCGGTGCTCCAGCATGGCCACAGTCAAATGACTGAAACAAGTAAAAGAGTAAACTTTAGGTATTTCGATTCCATATGAGTTACAGATCCCTTAGTTTCCGTAGCACATGTTACATTCGGGTGAAGAATACCTTGTATTGTTTTGATTCAATCCCACCATCCGCCTTAGAGCGGCCTCTTTCTTCAAGACTCATTTCTTTTACCAAAGCAGGATGCCCCTTCTCATCCATTTCATCTTTTGTGTTGTTGAACAAAATTTAATGGTGCTCCTTTCCTTCAAAACATTTGATTTTCTTTTTTTCTTTTCTAAATTTTCCTATTTTCTTTAACTTTCAATATGGGCTCCACTAACTCTGTGAATAACCATTCCCTACTCATCTCATTAAGAAAAATCTTTTCTTTCAGATGTAACCTTGCGCTTCTTTAAATTCTACAACATCTTCAACACTCGTTAACACTCAACTTCCTTTTATTCTTTTCCATTAGAAATAGTCCACATTCGATTGGAAGAACAGGCGTCTGTGCATTATGAGCTGCATCTTCTCTTTCTGAGAATATACTTTAATTCATCCTTTCTTTACTCAACGATTCCTACCCCATACATTATTAGTGATATTGCCTGCAAATTGATTGCTTGTATGACATTTCCTGCATTCAATTTGAATTTCAAAACCTTGATTCTACGAAACTGAGGACTTCTTTTATTTATTACCTTAGTTTTATCACGTTCCAGTGCTTCAAAATACTTTTATGCTTCTTCTTCAGTTAAGGATGTTATCTTCTCATAATCAGGTAGATCCATTTCAGCAGTTTTTATGATTTTCCACCTTTCATCTCTATCATAGCACATCGCCAGATACTGAATGTTATATTAATGGCAATATTAAATATTCGTACGGTTCACAGTTGATTCTTGTCTTTGCCATAAAGCATTAAATCGTCCATGAAAAGAATATGATCCACTTTTCCCCTTTTCTTCCCCAGTGAATATACTTCTTTAAGTATTTTTAGAATAATCGACAAGAAAATCAGTGCTATTACAAACAAGATACGAATGAGCGCGTCCTCTTGAAAGCTAAGCTTCCCTCCCAAGTTGCACTTCTAATCGTATATCGCTTGATGGTAACTCTCCCGTTTAATGTCGCATCGCATTTACTTAACGATGCCTACAGATCTTGAACGGTTCTAGACAAAGCTTCACCCATAAGTGACGATCAAAGTCAAGACCTTTTCATAAATGGTCCCCTCGATGTACGAATCTGTCATTGCCTTCTCTGTATTTTCCCAAACCCATCTTATCGATCAAGAATCTTATTATTATTTTTTTTTTTTTGGTATTTTCTGCTCCCTTTTCGGCAACGTTTCTGTGCCTCTAATCGTTCCTTCTCTTGACCATTATTCGATCAGTAACTTCTCTTTCGTTTTCCTGCTTTAGCTTATTTCCGCAATTCCCTGTATTCCCTTATGTGTCATCGTCGTCGTCGTCGTTGTTGCTGACGTCATCATCGTCGTCGTCGTCGTCGTCGTCCTCGTCATCATCATCATCATCATCATCATCATTGTTATCCATCATTATCATTATCATCATTACCCTCATTAACGTCGTCGTAATTGACGTCAGCTTCATCATCGTTATCATTGTCACCGTGCTTCTTTTCTGTCTCCCCCTCCTCCTCCTCCTCCTCCTCCACATCGTCGTCGTCATCATCATCATCATCATCATCATCATCATCGTCCTCATCACCACCACCACCACCACCACCACCACCACCATCATCATCACCATCATCATCATCATCATCATCATCATCATCATCATCATGATCGTCATCATCATCGTCATCCTCATCATCACCACCACCACCACCACCACCACCACCAACATCATCATCACTACCATCATCATCATCATCATCATCATCACCATCATCATCATCATCATCATCATCGTCCTCATCACCGAGGTCGACTCTGCCTTTCAGCCTTTCGGATCGATAAAAAAAAACAAAACAGCACCAGTCAAGCTCTGGGGTCGATGTAATCGACTAAACCTCTCCCTTGAAATTAGTGGTCTTGTACCAAAACTTGAAAGCCATTTTGCATTTCATATTCCTGATGAAATAGAGAATAGAGAAATAATAATTAAAACTTTAGGACAATTCCTTCCTAGAAAGAGCAGCTGCTTAAGTGCTAATAAATTGGTTTATCTAAGAATAGAATTCTGGCTTTGAAATACTCCATGTTTAAAGCAAGCGCTTACACCCTTCGCACTCTTATTTCTATATAATAACCAAAACATGTTGTTCCTTAACACCAAATATTTATGATAGATCACATATGTAAACCAAATATCTCGAGACGTAATCAGAAAATCCTCTTAATACAATAATCTTATAGTAATCCTATTTAATCTTATAAACTTATAATCCGATTTCTGTTTTTTCTTTGTTTTCGCTTTATTTTCCTATTCCGATTCTAAAATAAAACGATTTAAATGAATATATGAATATATACAAACATGCGTGTATATATATATATATATATATATA
>NC_068984.1:136672505-136673282 GCF_001194135.2 Octopus bimaculoides | reverse complement strand
TATATATGTATGTATATGTGCGTGTGTGTTTATATAAATATATATACATATATATGATCCCGCTTTCATACTTTACCTTCATATTTTGTATGCAAAAACATGCAGTGTTCCCTGCATAAGTATCTGGCTGGTTCGATATTATTCATAAGGTTAAACATATATGGCAATCCAACCTTCAAGGTTGAATAATATTTCCCGATTAAGAATACATTAAAACTTCTAAGGAATTCAAAACAACGCTTTGTTATGAACGCATCTAAACTCGCAGCATTGATTAAACTGAAGAAAGCATTGTATGATAATTGTCCACATTAGAAAAAAATATTAGTTGATTCTTAAAATTACTCTTAAAATTACCCTTAAGGGAAGATTATTATTAGATATAATGAGACCGTTTCCATTGTGTCGTGGATAATGTTTTGGATATAACTTGTAACGAAGTAGGAAAGCCTGAAAAATTTAGGTTCTTATTTGCCATAGAATTCATGTTAATTGTTGTGTGTGCAGCTGAGCGCCGTTCGGTGCGATTTCTTCCTCCACAAATGTAATAATGGTAGGTAAATTCTTATACTGTAAGCAGTATACGTATCTAGCAAAGCGCTACAGAAAGGCGAACCTCTTGCTGGTCTGGTCACATTTTATCCGTCCTCTAAAGGTATTTACTCGATCTTCTAAGGTGTATTCACCTGCGTTCGAGGTTCCTTCTATTTTCTGTAAAGCACCACCTCACTCGGTGCTTTAAAGTTTGTTTCTAAAAAAAAAATCTTCTCATATATA
>NC_068984.1:136671407-136672189 GCF_001194135.2 Octopus bimaculoides | reverse complement strand
ATATATATATATATGTTTGTGTGTGTGTGTGTGTGTGTGTGTTTGTATGTTTGCATTGTGAGGAGTTGGAGGTTCGAGTTACACAGTTACACAGACCGGGCGCTGTGAGTGTTTATTGAGCAAAAACACCTAAAAGTTCCACGGTGCTCCGGCAGGGGGTGGTGGCGATCCCTGTTGTACTCTTTCACCCCAACTTTCTCTCACTCTTTCTTCCTCTTTCTTGAGTAACGCTGTGATGGACAGGCGTCCCGTCCAGCTGGAGGGAACACATACGCCATAGAAACCAGGAAATCGGGTCCATAAGCCATACTTCGAAGTTTCACTATAAATAATTAAGGAATTATCCATTTGGAATCGCTGCCGACACATAATAATCGGACTAGATACCAATCATCTGCGTGAGAGGACACATGCGTATAGAGTTCCACTATTATACATCGCAATTCCGATTTCAAATGTCTTCAACTAGCGCACCAAGCCAGAAAAGAACCGCAGTGAATAGAATTGAGCACTGAGGAGCCACGGATAATTCCTTAATTATTTATGGCGAAACTTCGAGATATGGAATTAATTGCTTTTTTATTTTCCTTTCATTTTTCTTGCTTGCAAACATGCAAAAATCTAGAGTACTGCGAATTTCAGAACACATTTTTCGTGATAGGACGATTTGGCGTTTATCTTCAGCATACAAGGAATCCATTTTCCTCTTACATACATACATACATACATACATACACGCACACAAACACACACACACACACACACACACACACACACACACA
>NC_068984.1:136669382-136670902 GCF_001194135.2 Octopus bimaculoides | reverse complement strand
ATATATATGGATATATATATCCTTATATACATCTGTATATACACTCTATATACACGTATAACATGCATATATTGAAGTGGCTATAATAATATAAGTGTCAATATGTAAACAAATGATAATGTATTGTTTTGTAGAAATGCATAATATAACAGAATGTAGCCTTGTCACTTTATTACAATCCAATCGTCTTGAATTCTGTTAAGAACATCCCCCCGCTTCTACACCCTCGTAATATGCACACGGACATATATACACACATATGTGCAATGAAATTGTTTGTTGATTTTAACTATTTGAAATTATAAGTGTTGATGTTATGAGAATATTTATGTATGATGAACACGTATGGATATTAGCACCAATGTTTTTCTACACGAGAAGTACAAAAAAGAAAAACAAAACATCAACATAAATCCACTCGCTGCGTTTGTTTTAAAATTTAAGTGCATTTCAAAGAAGACCCGAAGAGAATTAACAAATTCAATTGTTATGAATATGGTTCAAGAGAATTAAAAGTCCCGGCTTTTATTAATGTGACACTTCAAATAATATATTATTATGAAGTCTTTTTAATGAAGTCTTGAATCATATATCTCTTACAGTAAATTAGGAATTTTATTCTGTATATGTAAAAATATCTTCTCCGGTATTGAAATCAGTCGTAGCCAAACTGGAGCTCGCGGTACTTTCAGAACGTCACACCTTATGAAAACTTACCATGAATTTTTTTTTAGTAATGCGTCTCACATGATGATAAGGCATGTTTCTTGTGGTTCGCTTCTCAGAAGAAGTTGTCCATGCCTCATTTAAAAATTCGCTTTTGCTGGCAGATTTAAATACATTAGTTAAGAAGATGTGCACATACAATACGCAAATTCGCTGTTTCGAATCGAAATGAACTTTAACTCAATCCTCAATGACCAAAGATGGCCAAAAATCTTTAGCACCATTCATGGGCAATCTACGGACTGCAGGTCGCATGTGACTTATTTGAGTCTTTGTAAGACGCACCTAATTTTAGGATAATATGAACATAATACGTGTGATGTTTTCTTGATGGCCGTTATTACAATGGAGACAACTATGTTCTCACAGTGTGAAGTGGGATTAGAAATTTGAATTTGAAATCGCATTTTATAGAAATTTTGTTTTCATCTGTTTGTTCCATTATCGTTCGCACAATTGAGATTTGCTGGAGCCGGAGTTAAAGCAGGATAACTATGAGATACTACATTCATCTCCCTTGTTTTTATTGGCTTCTTTTCAGTAGATAAATTATTGTAAATTATTGATGTATACTCTTTTACTCTTTTACTCGTTTCAGTCATTTGACTGCGGCTATGCTGGAGCACTGCCTTTAGTCGAGCAAATCGACCACAGGCCTTATTTTTTGTAAGCCTAGTACTTATTCTATCGGTCACTTTTACCGAACAGCTAAGTTACGGAGATGTAAACACATCAGCATCGGTTGTCAAGCGATGCAGGGGGGACAAACACAGGCGCACAAACATATTTTACAC
>NC_068984.1:136664715-136667978 GCF_001194135.2 Octopus bimaculoides | reverse complement strand
TATATATATATATATATATGTACACATTTAGAGAATTCAACGTTAAGAGTTATTACACTATTAAACATTCTGAAAATAGCAAATTCAAAGAAGATAGTGGAAAACCTAAGATTGAAACGCTAAAGAAACAGGTCGGTAACCTAAATACACTTTTGTTTGTTTATAAACGACAGACAGAGCCCGGAGAAATAGTGCACGGAAGCCATACTGTCAGCGAAAATGTTGAATATTCTAAAAATTATTCTGACAGAGAATTTGTGAAAGAATGATTTCTAGCAGTCATTGAACTTTTGATCCCGAAAAGACGAAAACGTTTGCAAAGATTAGCTTGTCTCACAGAATAATAACAATACGGGGTGATATCAAGGCTAGGCAACCAGAAAAGTCATCGGAATTTAGTTTATTTTAACTGTTCTATGGAAGAACCAAAGTACAAGAAACAATGCTTATGAAGAAATAAAATAACCCACCAGAAGATGCAGCCCTTTTGCGACGTGGGGTCTTTGCACCCGAGTGACCTTGAGAGCTATGCTAGCAGAGAGCATGCTCCTTGTAGGATCTTCCGTGCTGGACAGGCCAAAAGACAGCCAGATTAATACAGACCACATCATCGCAGAGGTAAACATGACTTAGCGTAGAGCTAAGACTATTTCCTAGATAAAAATGAATTACTTATAGAAGCATCGATGACAATTCAAAACTAATAAGATCTGGGAGAGGAAGGCCTCCCTCATGAAAACATATGATGCAGTGCAGCAAAATCTGAAAAGAAGCCGCAAAGAAAAAAGGTAGGGATCATATTAGAGAAAAGCAGAAAAAATAGCTCAGAGTCGAAAAGATGAAAGGCAAAGTCGATCTCAGCAGAATTTGAACTCAGAACGTAAAGACGGATGAAATGTCGTTAAGTATTTTGTTCGGTATCTCCACGATTTTGCCAGCTCAACGCGTTTGGGAACGAGTAATACTAATTTCAAACTTTAGTAAAAGGTCAGTAATTTTTGGGAAGAGAATAAGTTGATTACATCAACCCCAGTGTTCAAACGGTTTTTAGTTAATCGACCCCGAAAGGATGAAAGACAAAATCGATCTCGGTGGAATTTGAACTCGGAACGTAAAGACGGACGAAACGCTACTAAGCATTTTATCCGACGTGCTAACGGTTCTGTCAGCTCGCCTTCTTTGGGAATGAGTAATATTGGAAAGTCTGTCAGGTAAAATACTCGGCAGAGATGACTTCAGAATCTTGCCGGGAACGGTAAGTCGCTAGTAAAATATCTTACAAAGATGCGACTCTTCACTTTTTTCCATATTAACCGAACCAATCTCACTTAGCATCCTTAAACCATCTGAGAAATCAAAGGTACAGTATTAATCAAGAATAATGTTCTGTAGACTCAGACAGCCTGATACAAAAATCTAAAAGAAAAATGGAAAGAAAAAAGACTAAAGAATTTCTCGGTCGTTGTGGCACCTAATTTTTATCTCTGACATTCATACCTGCAACTAATTCAATTTTAAAACTTAGCTCTACCTTTGTTTCAAAGTCGACGGTAGTAGTAGTGGAAGCCGTCGGTGGGGAATGGAACCTGAGTTTGCTGTTGAATTTGCTTTAGTAATATCGACCGACATCTCAGCTATTGTATTAACTCTGTACTATTTCCGTTTTCACAATAAACTATTGCAAACGTGACCAATTACTAAAGAAACTTTGTTGATAACAATAATAAATATTGCAGACGATCGTATAAACATTTCCAAACCGTATATAAAATGGTGGTTATTTTCCTCTCTTCGCCACCATTTTAGCTTCTCTGTCGTTACAATGCTCTCTCTATCTTTCCAGCTCATTCTTCCTCTCATTCTCATTCTTTCTATCTTACTTCACATTCCTCAATCCTCATTTTCAATATGTTGCACCTTCCTTCTGGTTCAATCAACATCCCATCATGTTATTTATAATTTTGCAAATCTTGATCCCTTTCTATTTCGTTTCCTTCCTTTCTCAGTCATTTTCACACATCTCCATCTCTCATTCTCTCTCTAAAACTTTCTTCCATTCTTCTCCTATTACCGTCCATTTATATTTAGATAAAACTCATTTTCTCTTTTACAGTTTCCCCTCTGGTTCAGTTTTACTTCTCTGTTTAACTGTTTCACTATTTTCCTTTCCATTTTACAATTTATCCTGCAATTTATTCCCCACCTCTCTCTCTCTCTCTTTCTCTCTCTCTTTCTCTCTCTCTCTTTCTCTCTCTCTCTTTCTCTCTCTCGCTTTCTCTCTCTCTCTTTCTCTCTCTCTCTCTCTCTCTCTCTCTCTCTCTCTCTCTCTCTCTCTCTCTCTCTCTCTCTCTTCAATCTTTACTTTCTCATTATTATACTCATTTCCCCCCATCACATTTATCCCTACTTCTCTCCCTCACTGTCTATTCCACTCTTACTACCTCCCTTATATTATTTCTCTCTCTGTCTCTCTCTGTCTCTTTCTACCTCTCTTCACCCCCCTATCCTTTCTTTACTCCAAATTTCATTCTTTATTTTCTCTAGTCTAGATTCTTCCTTACAATCTCCTTCTATTTCTTCGTTCCTCAATTCTATACTAAACCGACACTCGTCTACCTACCCCTCACAGACAAAATAACTGTCATTATTAATTTAAAGTCGAAGTCTTTAGAATTTCTCCGTGAAGTGTATGTCTGCATTTTTGGTTTTGTTTTCTTTAATTGCATTTTTTTCCCTCTATTTATATATATTTTACTTTCCCTATTCTGCATTTGTCTTCGTAAATGTATTTCGAATATGTTTTCACAATGGTTGCTGTATAATTATATTTTTCTTCATTACACATTCTTCTCATTATTCTTTAATTCTCTTCATCTGTCTCTTTCTGTGTTCTTCTAAACAATCATCTTTACCAGTTTTAACTGATGTCTTAAACTACATTCAATGCCGGCATTAGTTCTTACTTATATCCGACTATAAAAAAATCAGGATTTTCTCTTTTTGCTAAAACACGTCTTCAAGTTTTCTATAGAGGTTTTATGAATGAATGTATGTATGTATGTAATATTGTACATGTGTATGTTCGAATGCATGCATTTATGTATGCATACAGGCGGGTCTATATGTAGGAAGCATGCATATATATATATATATATATACACATATATATGTATATAAATATTTATATGAATAATACAAAGTCTATTGAATAATTTTTTTATACGCTAGGCAACTGATAGAAATTTTTAAAAATTTTTATTACC
>NC_068984.1:136663990-136664622 GCF_001194135.2 Octopus bimaculoides | reverse complement strand
ATCTCATTACATTACTATTTAAAGGAGAGCTGGAAGAGGTATTTGGACGATTGCTTTATACTTTGGAAAGATAGCATGGACAAACTCCCCGATTTCAAAATAATGCTTGACAATATTAATAGGAACGTACAATTCACCATGGAGCACAGCAATAAACAACTCCCTTCTCTTGACATCCTAATTAAAATTGTCAATAACCACATCGAAGCAGACATGACTCCGGACATGTTTGAATCTTATCAGACATTTTCATCCATGTATCTTGATATTTGTTTGTTGTTTATACTTGGCTGGGGAGGTCCGTCGGAGAGTTTTAACGTTGCAGCTATTGCATGGATCCCATTTACTGATTTGTAGATTGGAGCAATGTGGAAAGAAGCTTTTTTTTTTTTTTTTACTCAAAAGCACAATGCACCGTCCTGGCTGTGAATCGAAACCACGATCTTACTACCATGAGCGCAAAACCGTAGCCGCTAGGTCACGGACCTTCAATAACAGAAGTAGTAATAGTGATAGCATCATCATCGTCATCATCATCACCACCACCACCATCACAACTACCATCATCGCCACCACCACCACCAACACCATGGCCATCACCACCACCACCACCACCACCACCATCATCACCA
>NC_068984.1:136659016-136662949 GCF_001194135.2 Octopus bimaculoides | reverse complement strand
ATATATATATATATATATATACGACGGGCTTCTTTTAGTTTCCGTCTACCAAATCCACTCACAAGGCTTTGGTCGGCCCGAGGCTAAAGTAGAAGACACTTGCCCAAGGTGCCACGCAGTAGGAATGAACCCGAAACCGTGTGGTTGGAAAGCAAGCTACTTATCACACAGCCACTCGTGTACCTTTAATTTTAGTTTTAAAATTTTTACCGAGAGAGGAAGATTCGGGTTCCAGCCCTGATATAAGGTTCTTTAATTGGTATTTAGACAGCATGAAATAACTGGTCATATATGCATGCATGCGTATATGCATGTTAGCATGTATGTGTTTCATCATTCAGTTTATTTCAAGATTTCTTGCCAATAGAGAAAGAACCAGTTTATGTATTTATAACTTACTAAACTTCTAGAATATTCCATATATCTTGACACCGAATCTGACTGATTGTAGCTGTAATCTCTTAATTAAAAGTGTACTTTCTAGTTTTGTGAACCTCTAACCATCAACGCCCCCAACTCACATTGAAGAAATGTTGGTTTTTAGCATAATTGACGTGAAATAATTTAGCTTTGGGTGAAATTCATCCCACTGTCCTCATTCTATTCATATAGTCTACAACGAGATTATCTTTTGCTATTGTATAGTAATTACATAAGTTATTTTTGAGTTTATAACCGCAAGAAAAATGCGCTTCATAATTTCGATTTCTTCTTAAACTACAACTAATAAGATTTTGTTTACAATTTCATACTTTTCTTTCTTCGTTTCTTCGCCAGTTGTTTTGATGTTGTCACGTCCAGCCATGGCGTAGGTGATGATTCTCCAAATGACGGTTTCAATTTCGAAGTAAACGTTATCTTGATTATGGATAAAAGGTTTATCCAACATTTCCAGTTTCAAAAGCCCACAGCTCTTCAATATCCTCCCCAAAAGCTTGAGATACTTACATGGGGTGAATATGAGTGTCTTTAAAACAAAACTGCATCTCGTTCTGTTAAGTGTTCCAGATGACTCTACTTCAGGGCCAGAAGCGCAAATGAGGACAGCAACGTCAAACTCCCTCGTTCACTAGATGCCACATATCAGAGGGGGTTTTCAAGTTATGAAAGCTTAGCAAAATTAACAGCGGTACCCCAGCATGGAGACATTTTCTTCACTATATATCTAAGGAGGTAGATTAGAAGAGGAGAGATGAAATTGCTTGTTCTTTCATAGAAAACAAAAGATTTCGTTTATGGATTTGGTTTGCAAGATTCTTTATGTGAGTTCGTGTGTTGAGGCCTATTCTGTGGTATCTGGGGAGAGTCATTCTCTTTTGGCGCCTTATGATTTAACACAAAACTATTGAAAAGGTTGCAAGACGCAACCAAAATTTTACAAAAATAAAAAAAGAAATAACTGAAAATTTTACTGGTGAGTGTTAAATTATAAGGTATCAAAAGAGAATGTCTCTCCCCAGACACAACAGAAAACACTTTTAGATAATAATTAATAAGATATACACAGAACAACGAGAATCTCATCCTTATGAATCTATTTATTCATAATATGTTCAAGCAGGTTCGAGCGCGATTTTCTGGCCGCTGTGGCTTTTCCATCATCAGAGAGCAATCCTTCACTTAGACGATGCGTATTCACAGCCGATAACTGATGAAGTATTCCTTAATTACATCAGGTACAAATGTACGTATTTATGTGCGCATGAATACACACACATGCATAAATGTATGCATGCTTATGCATACATACATACATACATACATGGATACATACATACATACATACATACATATGCATTCATACACACATACACACATATATATATATATATATATATACACGTATGCATTCATTATATATACAAATATATATCAACATATATAAAAATATTTATCTATATATGCATATATACACATACATTTGTATATGTGCATGTGCACATATAAACATATACATGTATATATATGTATATGATGTGTAACTATACATATGTATGTATATGTATACATAGATATGTTATGCACATCTATCTATCTGTCTGTCTGTCTGTCTGTCCGTCCGTCCGTCTGTCCGCCCGTCCGCCTATCTGTCTGTCTGTCTATGTATTTCTGTCTCTTTGTATACATACACACATACATACAAAGATACATATATACATACATGCATGCATGCATATATGCTGACGTACGTACGTACATATATACGTACATGCATATATATATATATATATATATATATATATATATATATATATATATATATATATATATATACATATATACATACACACAAATACATATATACATAGGTGCACAGACGTGCACACACACACATACAAAACATACACATACAAAACATACACATATACACACGTATTGCCATGTTTCTTCGAGTAGATTTGTGTCCAGCATTGCATACATGCACACACATGTAGACATACATACATATATACACATACTTACGCCTATATACATATATACGTATATACGATCTTTTGATTTCCATTGGCAAAGACAAATCAGAAATTTTGGCAACGAATGCCAATATCTAAAATTTTTATCCAGCTTATCTAATATAGCGATTCAAATATTTCCGATTGGCTATAGAAGGTTGCTGACCCCTGTCCGGATACAGTACGACCGAGAATTTGCCTTAAGTTATGTTTGAGGAAACACAAAAGTAATTCGAATTTCCCATCGTGTAAACGTCTTTTAGAATATATAAAAGCTTCCTAGGAAATCCAGTTTGATGTGAGCGTGTTATGACTTACTAGTATGAAGCTGATTAATTCAGCTTAGTTGGATAAGATATCATTATTCTTCGGTTTTGGTTAACAATTCGCTGCCCTGCTGTCCCTGGCATTTGTAGAAATACTGGTAGCTTGAGGGAATGGAAGTTAGGGCTGAGCGGAAATTAAGGGAACTGTAGGAATGAGATTATTTCGTAGGAAATAGATATTTCTTTCTAACACCATATATATATATATATATATATGTATGTATATGTACATACACACACTCACACACGCACATTTAAATACGTGTATATATGTATGTACATGTATATCTATCTATCTATCTATCTATCTATCTATCTATCTATCTATCTATCTATCTATCTCCCTATCTCTCTCTCTCTCTCTCTCTCTATCCGTCTGTCTGTCTGTCTGTTTGTCTGTCTATCCGTCTGTCTGTCTGTCTGTCTGTCCGTCTGTTTGTCTGTCTATCCGTCTGTTTGTCTGTCCGTCCGTCTGTTTGTCTGTCTATCCGTCTGTCTGTCTGTCTGTCTGTCCGCCCGTCTGTCTGTCTGTCTCTCTGTCCGTCCGTCCGTCCGTCCGTCTGTCTGTCTGTCTGTCTGTCTGTCTGTCTGTCTATCTATCTATCTATCTATCTATCTATCTATCTATACATACATACATACATACATACATAAATATTAAGGATGCTGGACAGAATCGGGTACTTAAATGACATACACCAGGTTGTGTTGAATTAAACTGTAAGCGCCAACTTTAGGCGATTAAATATACTAGGAACCGAAGTAATTCCAGTAAAATATTCAGGTTGTACACACAGAAAAAAATCACCAGTACGTGTATGTAACACCTAGGGGCTGGTCAACGTTTTGTTGATCACATGGTGCTTGGTGTACACTAGGATGTCAGACGGGTTGTGTATCCTATACTTATATATGTATATAAACTGTAAATTTTCGCTGTCTAAAATGTTCATACCTTGTCTCTGATGACAGAGTAGTCAGCACACGGACATGCTAACCAACCACTTGGGTTATCTCAGAAACACCTGTAAGACTTCCAATTAACCTTACCTTAATTACATTATTCTAAATGAGTTGAGATACTCGTTCTGCCTTGGTTTTGCTTTTTCTTCTAATATAATATAATATAATATAATATATATATATATATATAT
>NC_068984.1:136657450-136658653 GCF_001194135.2 Octopus bimaculoides | reverse complement strand
AAGATCGTGGTTTCGATTCCCAGACCGGGCGTTGTGAGTGTTTATTGAGCGAAAACACCTAAAGCTACACGAGGCTCCAGCAGGGGATGGTGGCGAACCCTGCTGTACTCTTCCACCACCACTTTCTCTCACTCTTACTTCCTGTTTCTGTTGTGCCTGTAATTCAAAGGGTCGGCCTTGTCACACTGTGTCACGCTGAATATCCCCGAGAACTACGTTAAGGATACACGTGTCTGTGGAGTGCTCAGCCACTTGCACGTTAATTTCATGAGCAGGCTGTTCCGTTGATCGGATCAACTGGAATCCTCGACGTCGTAAGCGACGGAGTGCCAACAACAACAACTTAGCGCTAAACCACACACCTACACCCACACGCACACAGACATGCACATACACATATACATGCATATCTGTGTGTGTGAGTGTGTGTATGCCTGTGTGCGCGTACGTGCTCATTCCTCCGCTGTACGCATGTTTTGCACTGGTTTGCCTTCAATGTCATCTACCAACTACAGGGATATATCAACAATCTTCACTTCTCGAAAGGGAATTCATTTCTGATGTAATGACGAAATTGTACGAATTCTCTCTTTTAGCATCCCGTTTCTTTTGAAAAATCTATTCTAATTATTGAAAGTAAACTGTGAACATGCTTTCTTTAGAACAGTTGTCATTTCTCATTTTTATTCAGCGTAAAAAAATTAAATATATGAATATATATATAAAAAGAGCTAATGAGAAAAGACGTAGAATTACTCATTATTCGAACAATTGGTGCAGTCTGGGAAATGACGAAGTCATTTTAACCGAATGACACGAATTAATTAACCTCAAAACAAGTTTATAATAAGGCAATAAACAACCTGCTAGTGTTACTATGTTATTATTTTGAACTAATTAACAGTGTGACATTATTTAATTAAACCAAGTATAACTGCAAATCAAATTACTAATGAGAGTGACTGGAAAGTCTGTAAAATATTTTAACCAATTAACAGGTTGGCATGAAATAATTGACTGAGTATAACAATAACTATAATTGCTTAACTAGATAACAAGTCAGATTGTTCAGACGCTAAAGTAATCAGCTAATTAACAAGTGAACACAAATTAATTACTTCACGAGCAAAGAATTGCTGTTACCACCTACGATTTATATATATGTATATATATATATATATATATATATATATATATATATAT
>NC_068984.1:136653092-136655592 GCF_001194135.2 Octopus bimaculoides | reverse complement strand
AATGACTTACGTACATCAGGCCGACACCATCAGCATCAGACATGCAAGTTCAGAAGACTGGTTAAAATTTCTCTTGAATAATTCGTTTTTTTCTACAATGATCTCCCCTCCTGCTACTTAAATCAGTAATTGGTTTATTTCTCCAGCTATAAATAAAAGACACGCCTTTTACTTACCAACGTAGGTTTTTAAAAACTATACCTCATACCACGTGAAATTTCACTAAGAGGATCATCACTGAAATTCATAGCAACACCACCCACGAAAACAGCACTACAACACCAGTAAGCTATCCATGGAGACTTAAGTCCGTCTCTCATTTTACTTGGACTCTAAACCTAAACAAAGGTTTACTTCTGTGCTATGATAAAAGGCCGCGAAAACCTTTCTGTCGGATTTATGAAATGGTAAAAACATACTGTAACGAAGCTTACCCCAACTTAAGCCCATCTACTGCGAAACAGCTTTGGCAACAAGCATTTTTCTTTCAAGAGAATCTCTCTTTCAAGAGAATCTTTCTTTCAAGAGAATCTTTCTTTCAAGAGAATCTTTCTTTCAAAAGTGGATTCCACTCGTGTTGTAAATCGATCTTCTCAAAGCACTGAGAACAGGTCAGAATCTGTCAGAAAAGAGATTAAGAATAATATAAACAAGCCGTTGCCGTCATCTCTAGATTTTGCTGTCTCTCCAAATGTGGCTGAATCAACAAAGACAACTGTGGAATATATTCAACTTGGAAATATCCTGAAACCACGGTTTGTAGTAACTCTTCTACCTTTACGAAGCTATCGTTAAGCGACAGGCCAATCTTAACAAATTTTTTTTAATCCAACAGCTCTAATGATGAAAGTTATCGACGATGTTACTGGAGAGCAAATGGAATCATGTGATGTTAACTGCTGGGATATTAATATCCTAATATACACAGCTCCTATCACTCTTAAAAAAAAACAAAACAAAGGAGAAATCTGCAGTATACACCCCACAACAATCCACAACACCCACAACATCCTATAATACCTCACTCCACACCACAATACCCCACTACAACACACAGTCTCACATAACATCATACCCCACTTCACAACATCCCACAGCACTAAACAGCATTACACAACACTACACAAAGACTCCGCTACACCGTAACACCGCACAATACCCGGCAACACCTCGCAATAGCACAAGCCACTTCACAACTACCCACAAAATCCCACGATACCCACAACATCCCACAATACTTCACTACACACCACAACACCACACTACAACACACAGCACCACACAACAGCGCACCGCACCGCACCAACATCTCACAGCACTCCACTACACCCACAACACCAAACAACACAACACAACACTACATAAAGACTACACAACACCCACAACACGGCACAATACCCGGCAACACATCACGGCACCGCGTTATAACATACCTCCCAACGGCACAAACGACTGCCTATGTCACACTACACCAACGGCACAAACAACAACACAGAACGCTTCACAACACCAACTCCGCCCACACAACACCGACTAAACTATTAACAAACTGTCACGTCGTATCTTCGTCTATTTTTTTCTTTCATTGAGAAAATCACGTGGGTGTAACCCAGCCTCTGCTTTGTAGACGTCTCTTCAACAACAACAACAACAACAACAACAACAACAACAACAACAACAACAACAACAACAACAACAATAGTGACAGTAACAATAATAACGATACTAAATACGGCATCACCGCAACTAAAGCTATCACCGCCGCCATCATCATCATCATCACCAGTAGCTACTACAACACCAATCAATAACAACATAAGCTCAAACAACACTAACTACTACAACACCATCACCAATAACAACAACAACAACAACAACAACGACAGTAACATCAATAGCAATAAAGAAGAGCGGCAACAACATAAACATAACAGAACATCACTACAGTCACTACCACCACCACCACCACCACCACCAATACGAACAACAACAACAACAACAAAGACAGCAGTAACAAGAATGAGAAATAAATAAGAAATAAAATTAATAATAATAATGAAAATAAGAACAACAAAATGAACCCCCAAACAACTTCACACAGACATTATCATGGAAAATGTGAAAAAAAAAAGGAAAACGGAAAAAAAAAATCTCCTGCAGAAACAATGGCGGTTATATAAAGTCCCTGCACTGAGGAGCGCAGCTGCGGAACGAGAAGATGATACATAACAGTTGTAATATTTTCTAGGAGGCTCTATTCCTTTCTCTAAGGAATGAAAACATTCACCCCCACACACGTATATACACACCCACACACACACACACACACGTAGAAATAATAAATATGAAATATATATATGTATAAAAAAAAAAGGAGGGAAAAGATGTATAAAAGAGCAAGTTAATAAATCTAAGATTCTGCAGAATGGAAAGCCAGGTGAGGCAAAATTATTTTAAGATGTTCCATTGAACGCATGCAAGTTGATTCCTCATATCTTTT
>NC_068984.1:136650601-136651291 GCF_001194135.2 Octopus bimaculoides | reverse complement strand
ATCATTGACCTTATCATCATAACCGCCAACACAGCAACTACCACCATTACTACAACCAGAGCAGCAACATGCTGCCATTGTCATCACGACGAATCTCTCCAACAGCAGCAGCAGCAGCAGCACCACCACCACCACCACCACCACCTCTACCACCATCATCATCATCATCATCATCATCATTATAGTCATTAGCGCAACCCAGACCATTACAGCAAGACTACTGCAACGATGTGGCATCGTTAAAACCCCCACCCCTCTCACCATCGACCGTTAGCGACAAGCAGTTTCCCCAGATATCTTCCACGTGGTCCCTTGACCCGCTGTAAACAGTAGCCTAGCATCCCTTCGAATCCCACTAAACTGTCTCACGTAACGGTTGATACACACCAGACAACGCCATGCAGGACTCTGCATTCCTCCTAAAATAGTCGGAAAGGTCGTGGCTGGAATGTCCTTGAAAATATTGTCTGGTTGATAAGAAATGACCTGCAGTTAAACAACAGCAGCAACAGCAACAACAACAGCAATAGAAACAGCAGTGACAGCGACAACAGCGACAACAGCAGCACCGCAGAGACATACACCAATGTCATTCAGGTTATTACCGTCAACGCCATATTTTTAATTGTTATTGCCATTAGACAACAGCTGCAGCAACTACAGACGCAACAATAAAAGATATATATATAT
>NC_068984.1:136649938-136650591 GCF_001194135.2 Octopus bimaculoides | reverse complement strand
TAATAATAATAATAATAATAATAGCAATAATAATAATAATAATAATGATATACATCGTCGTCTTCGTCGTCGTCATCATGAATGCAACAGTCTTCAAGATCAAACAGAAGTTACAATTGTAGCAGCAACGGCAAAAGAGAATAGGCGATGTTGATGATGATGATGATGATGATGATGATGATGGCGGTGGTGATGATGATGATGATGATGATGATGATGATGAAACACTACTTCAGACAGAAACAAATCGACAGCAACAACAATAACAACACTATCAATAACAGCAACATTAATTATAATTACGGCAATAACAAGTGTGGTAACTGATAAAAAAAAAAGAAAGAAAGGAAAGAAAAAACATCATCACCATCACCGTCACCATCACCATCACCATCACCACAACTACCAACACGATCACCATCACCATCACCACCACTTTCATCACCATCATCACCATCAGTATCCTCACCATCACTACCATCATCATCACCACCACCACCACCACCACAACAGCCACCACCGTGATTTCACCATCATCCTCATCATCATCCTCATCATCCTCCTCCTCCTCATCATCTTCATCCTCCTCATCATCACCATCGTCATCATTATCATCATCACCGTCCTCCTCCTCCTCCTCCTCCTCCTCCTCC
>NC_068984.1:136646548-136648578 GCF_001194135.2 Octopus bimaculoides | reverse complement strand
ATATATATATATATATATATATATATATATACATATATATATATATACTCTTTTACTCTTTTTCTTGTTTCAGTCATTTGATTGTGGCCATTCTGGAGCACCGCCTTTAAGCTGGAGCACATCTATATATATATATATATATATATACGCACACATATACATCTATATTTTTGTGTGTATATCTACGTGTATTTATAAATACATATGTATATGTGGGCCTTTGTGTCTGTGTTTGACCCTCGCCACCGATTTGGTTATGTTACACTGATGATAGAAAAAGGGATTACCCCTTAATCTTGAAATCATTTGACATGGAACTGAACCATTTTATGAACCTGTTTCATTTATTTGGGGTTGTATGTTTTATTTTCTGGTGATATATATTAAGTAGTTTTTAGACATTAGCGTCTTCTTCTAACATGTAGGCGACTTGTATACATCAATGAATGTCTCTTTCACTTTTTCCAATATTAGAGATAGCAAATTCTCGTCCGAGCATGTGGCTGACCGCGAGTACGCACCACTGAAAAAGACCCCCAAAAGCCGTATTGCATCTGGCGCTTTCGTTGGCTGCTACTGGGACAAATTTGTACCTCATTGTGGTATTCTTTGTTTTTTGATACACCAAGTTCATCAGAGGTGCTATCCTAAGACAACTACTGCAATAATTAGCACAACGACGGTATATATACGTTAAATATGCTATATAGATGGCAACTATCAATGATTTGTCTCAAAGCCTAAATGCAGAAGAGTATATTTGTGGGGTGAGTGGACAGTTGATTGATTAAATTCCTTTCACTATTTAACAGGGAAGATGAAAAGTAAAAACCGATCCTAGAAGTGTTAGAATTCAGAACGTAAAGAGGCGTAACCAGATACCACAAGTTATTTTTCCCGGCAGTTCTACCGATTACACAATATATCTGAACAATATTTTGCCACAATAAGGGCATAAATTTGTTCAGCCATATTTTGAGAAGAAAATTTTTGCATTACGTTGTCAGATAATTTCGTTCAGAACGTATCGCATCCATACAACGAGCTTTTGGATCTTGCACATCAAGTCAGGGTGATAGATGACGGTATCATAAAAGCAGTCCATCTCCTAGGCCAATTCCCTGACAGATTGACGCAGATCCTCGTGCTATTTAATCGATTTTCATTGAAGTAAACAGGTCAGCCGGAACGTGGAGAGTCTGTGTGGTCGAATTTCCACTCCTTGAGCATTAAAAAACCAATTCTGTGCAGTTCTGCGACATAGCATAAATGTCTTGAGTGACTTTGGCAGTTTTTAAACCTTGAATGAAAGCGAAGAGAAGCAAGGCTTGAAAATGATAACTTTTTTTTTTACTTGGCACTTCATCATCATACGTCTGAAGTGCGACAAAATTCATACAAATTTCCAGCATGATAAACAAAAGTTGTAGGGGATTAGCAGTACTTACTCGTGCTTGCGGCGGTGGGCTGAGTTGGCTCCGACCAACGTGCAGAGTTTCATTGGGAATTCAAGTTCACATATGGTTCCCGGTCACATGCTTACACACTTCCGGAGTAGTGTGATCTGTACCAGTTCATCTTTCAGTCGATTGCCGACTGTTGCAGAGGATTCTCTGACTAAGTCACATCCGATTATCAGAGCAGGCGTAGTCTGGGTTTTGAAGCGGATTCTAGAGACATGCTTTAACAAAAGCTAAAGAGTATCTTACCCACGGTGATCTCCCAGCAAGCTGAACACCAACCCGGTATTTCTGAGGGCCCGTGCTACCGCTAGAAAGTTATTGAACCTACATTAGGCTCATTCATCCTTTGCCATACCTTGCTTTTAGTCTTGCTGGGTTTCTAGCAACCCTCCTCATCAAACATGCCCAGTGGGAGGTGCCGGTTTAGTTACCGACGACCCGACCTGCAACAGGTTGTACTCGATTCCATGTTATCAGTAGAAGGAACAAAGTTACAAATAACCATTAAGCTATTCAATAAAAAATATTTTTCGCGTGAAGAAGCGAATGAATTTATCTCCTCATCCA
>NC_068984.1:136639103-136646448 GCF_001194135.2 Octopus bimaculoides | reverse complement strand
TTTCGTATGGAAAGGGGAGAGAAAGAAAGGATGAGAGAGAGTGAGTGAGTGATGGTGTTAGAGTGCGAGAGAGATAGGGAGAGAGTTAGAGTTAGAATGAGAGAGAGACAAAGTTAGAGAGAGAGAGATAAAGTTACAGAGAGAGAGAGAGATAGAAAAAGAAAGAGAGAGAGAAAGGCGAGAGAGAGAGAAAAAGAGAGAGACAAAGTTAGGGAGAGAGAGAAAAAGAGAGAGAGAGAAAGGGAGAGAAAGAAGGAGAGAGAAAGAGAGCGAGACAAAGTTCGAGAGAGAGAGAGAGAGAAAGAGAGGAGGAAGAAAGAAGGAGAAAGAAAAAGAGAGAGAAGGAAAGAGAGAGAGCGAAATAGGCGAGAGAGAGAGAGAGAGAAAGAAAGAGAGAGACAAAGTTAGGGAGAGAGAAAGAGAGAGAGAATCACAGAGAGAGAGAGAGAAAGAAGGAGAGAGAGAGAAAAAGAGGGAGGAAGAAAGAAGGAGAAAGGGAAAGAGAAAATCACAGAGAGAGAGGGCGAAAGAAGAAGAGAGAGAAAGAAAGAAGGAGAGAGAGAAAGAGAGAGAGAGTCATAGAAAGAGGTAGAGGGAGTTAGAAATGCTTAGCGGTAAAAATTCTTAGCGGTATTTCATCCGGCTTTACGTTCGGAGTTCATATTGCGCCGAGCACCGCTTTGCACCACTTTGCCTCGCGTCGATCCGCTTCGCCCCCGCTTCGCCCCCGCTTCGCCCCCGCTTCGCCCCCGCTTCGCCCCCGCTTCGCCCACATTTCACCACCGCTTCGCCAACGCTTCGCCACCGCTTCGCACCGCTTTGCCCCGCGTCGATTCGCTTCACTCCGCTTCACTCCGCTTGGCCCCCTGCTTGGTCCCCGCTTGGCCCCTAATTAGCCCCGCTTTGCCCCCATTTGGCCTCGTATTGCTCCGTTTGCGCCGCTCTGTCAGGTTCCGTCCGGTTTCGTTTGGTTCCGTCCGGTTCCGTCCGGTTCCGTCCGGCTCCGTCCCAAAGTAGTGACATAGATATAAACTATATAAACTTGATGTTTCAGTTTGAACAATTAGTAGGTCATAGTTTGTAGGAAATTCCAAGGTTTTATTGAGGCAGGGCGGGAGGGATGGAGGGAAGGAGGAACTGGAAAAGGTGTTTTGTGCAGAGTCAGTCAGCCGTGAAGACGAGACATCAGGAAAGTAAGAGGAGGACGTGGAATCGTTTCCTCTAATTTTTAGTAATCACTCTGTATAAAAAAAAATCTTACATTGTATCTATTTCGTCTTTCTCTGTGACAAAGTAAGCGTGTAATGTATGCGTGCTCTGAATGAATAATAATATTATAAATTATTTACTACTATTTTATATGTTCTTTTAGTCATTGGACTGCAGCCATACAAAGATATCGCTTTCAAAGGTCTTGTCAATCGATCAAATCAATTCCAGGACTTATTCTTTTAAAGTCTGGCACTATTTTATTACTAGCTTTTCCCCACTTTTTTTTTTATAGAAAGGGGGGTAACTGCTAAGTTACAAGAAAGCTAAAAAGCTAATACTAGCTGCCAAACAGAACAAGAGACCGCGTGCATGAACACATACAATGGGATTTTTTTAAAAATTCTGAAATTAAAGGTGAATGGTCAAAGATCCGTCAAGTAGGTTGTGGGCTCGCACCAGTATTGTTTCAGTTGAATTAATCAAGGGTAGGGGAAGCCACCTAAATCACTGCTGGTTTGTTTTAGTGTGCATTCAATGTAAGTCTATGTATTTATGCTTTACTTACAAGAGTGGCTGTGTGGTAAGTAACTTGCTTACCAACCACATGGTTCCGGGTTCAGTCCCACTGCGTTGCAACTTGGGCAAGTGTCTTCTACTATAGCCTCGGGCAGGCCAAAGCCTTGTGAGTGGATTTGGTAGACGGAAACTGAAAGAAGCTCGTCGTATATATATATATATATATGTATATGTATGTATGTATGTATGTATATATGTATATGTTTGTGTGTCTGTGTTTGTCGCTCCTCCATCGCTTGACAACCGATGTTGGTGTGTTTGCGTCCCCGTAACTGAGCGGTTCGGCAAAAGATCGATAGCATAAGTACTAGTCTTACAAAGGATAAGTCCCGTGGTCGATTTGTTCGACTAAAGGCGGTGCTCCAGCATGGCCTCAATGAAATGACTGAAACAAATATGTGCCTCTGATTGTTTGTGTAGGATTGTTTCAGTACGTAACAAAATCTCCCTAAACTATAAGCCCTCAAAGAAATATTACTCTAGTTGTAATTAAAATCTTAATGAAGGGCAATTATACAATACTAATGTATAGTATAACATAAATAGCAAAACAACCATTGACCAATCAATCAACAAACCTTCAGCATGCGAGAATGAAGAACAATGCGATAACACACTATAGAAGAATCACAAACAACAAGCATATATGAGACATGTATTCCTATCATTAGCTGCCAAACGGATATCATTATTGTTTCGGCACCTGGGTAATACTATTCAATTTGGTGATGTAAGGAGGGTTAAAAACATAAACACTGCCTGGGAACTAATAGACAAGAAGCAGAAACGAAACATGAACATATGTTAATTACGTCTACACCTGCTTATGTGTGAATATGTGTTTGTGTGTTTGTGCGTATGTTTGTATGTTAAAGTTTTTGTAAGGAGTTAATAGGAAAGTTGAGAGAATATTATCGTGGTAAATTAACAGCATATCATACAAAGACTTCAGTTTAACTTTTTTCCTTTAAAAATGTGCGTTACTTTCTGCGCAGTTCTATCAAATAAGTAACAGTATGTTTTGTATAAGTTTCTTTAAGGAATTTGAATACTTATATATGCAAGTGTTGTGTTTGTATGTGTAAGTATGAAGAGCTACTTAAGTGAATTTGTATTAATTTATTTGTGTCGACTTATAAAATTCGACGCAAATAAATGAATTATTTGAAATATACTGAAACACATACGTACAGACATACAAAAATGGTGAAACACTAACATATACGTATTTTAATTTCCTTAAAGAATCCAATATGAAATATATTGGTACATATTTAATAAAATTACACAGAACATGACATACTTTTTGGAGAAAATTTAAAACTGAAACCTTTATATAATTATAATTTTAATATCCCTCTCTCAGTTTTCCACATAACTCCATAAATAGACGCTCACACACATACAAACATACAATCATACCCTCATACTCAAGTAAGTACAATCACACAAGCAAATATACACATCTAAACGTAATATGACAAAAGAAAATCATTAAATATAATCATCGGTTTCTTTTGTTTATCTTGATTAATTTAATCGAAATGATACCGATCAAATCCCCTTACCTACTTAAAGTTTCTTTGATCTTGCTTCACCTTTAATTTGATTTAATTTAAAAAAAATGTCTATACCTCGTCACTATTATTGCACTAACGTTTAGACATATTCATTAGATTATTACTCCGAATATATAAGATTTTAAAACAATTTACAGGAGTTATGTGTGAGCTACTTTAAGTTTCAAGTTCAGACAGTGCAATCATTGAACGAGCTTGTATAGTGTAATATCCGACAATCGTTCAGTATCAAGTGGCATGGCTACTCCATGAGGAAAAGTAAGAAGAAAAAAAAACGGGAAAAATGATCGTGAAACGTTTCTTAACGTTTTCTCGTAGTTTTGTTGCATTCATTTTTTCTTTTTTTTTGCTTTCTTGCATTTTGTCAGGGAGTAGCCATGTCATCCGAGCCTGAAAGAGTGCCGGTTTGTGCACGGAATGCTATACAACTCGGTTCGATTTCTGTTCTACTCAAGCATGAAACTTGAAGTAGTTCACGTATAACACCTATATTCAAGGAACTCTGGTGGAACATTTCTTGCAATATTTCTACCGAATGCAGACAACAGGCTGGATATCTTTGGGACAGGCCAGCTGATCTCTATGCATCGTCATAGAGATTAGTTGCCCCTTTTCGGAAATCAAAGAGAAAGAGGATAATTATAGACAATGGATTCGTAACCGTCAGCTGCAATACTCAGATTATAAATTCACATTTATAATGGTGGACTTGGTTTCGTAAATAAATGCCTCAACGATAATCTGGAAAATTCTAGAGTTCTCAGAAAAAGAAATTAAATGGTTAACACAGACATTACAAATACATTCTGAGAGCGAAACAATAAAAATATGCAAGACGTATCTCAAGTTCATAATGTGACGCTGCAATGTTATCTACATTCCAATGATGGAACTTTCTATGTTTCTTAGAAATCAATTCCTTCTTTACAGGAATACTTTAAATAATTAAAAACAAGAAAGCATATATGTTATGTGTGTGTGTACATGTGTGGTTGTATGTGTGTGAAGTTCTGTGTGCGTGTAAATACTGTATCTTATATATCCTTTACGTTTCTCGTAGAAAGACTGGCGCACCGAACAATGCGCTTGGTCAAATATAAAAGAGACAGTTACAGCAGTTTCCATTTACGAATCTAGGTGGGTCGGTGAGTCATTACAAAGAATTGCAATTATCAACCGGTCGTTTATATTGCTTTGAGAATCACCTACCAAATGGAAGTGTGTTGAGATTGCAGTGTGACAGCTTAACCATAGTTATGTTATCTCGTATTAGATGGAAGCAATAAAATAAGGAATAACTTTTGCAACAAGAATTGTCTATTTTTCGATAAAGCAAGACTGTTTCTGCACGTTAAAGATAGGAATTAACGGCTGAAAATGGAGCTTAACTCTAGAAAAATCAATCATGGCGACGGTGACACACAATGTTTATTGTTGCTTTTTTAATAACACTACGTTATTTAGGAAAGAAATGCATTGCAAAATTTGAGAAACTTTAATGAATAGGCGCAGGCATGGCTGTGTGGTAAGAAGTTTGTTTCCCAACATTATGATTCCAAAGCCTTGTGAGTGGATTTGGTAGACGGAAACTGAAGGAATTTCATTATTTACATTTGACAGATATTTGTACTCATCTTATTTGTTATTAACACAACGTTTCGGCTGATGTATTCTCCAGCCTTCATCAGGTGTCCTGGGGAATTTGGAACCTGGGTTCTCATTCCTAAGATAGTTTCCCAATGTGATTATTATTATTATCATCATCATTATTATTATTATTATTATTATTATTATTATTATTATTATTATTATTATTATTATTATTATCATTATTATTATTATTAGTAATATTATTATTATTATTATTATTATCGAACTCGGAATCTTGGGGTTAGTAGCCCGCTCTCTTAACCACTACGCCATATGCCCGTGGGCATATTCATTCCATTAAAATCTCTGCAAGATGGTGCACCAACATGGCCGCAGTCCAGTTACGGAAAGTAATAAGATAAAATAGAACGAAATTTTGGCTTCGTATTTGGTTTGATAGATTCTTGATGTGACCTGGTCTGTTGTATTTTGGGAGAGTCAATTTGCCAATAGTGGTTTCACATTGAGGCACTTGGTTTGCAGTTTTAGGGGGTTAGTCGATTACACTGACCCCCCAGTTCTCAATTATTTAATTTTATCGATCTCGAAAGGCAAGGTCGACGTTGGCTGCATTTGAACTCAGAACATAAAGTACCGGACGAAAAGCTGCTAAGCATTTTGTCCGACATGGTAAACATTCTACCTGTCTTCCACATACATTATTCTCTTTTACTCTTTTACTCTTTTACTTGTTTCAGTCATTTGACTGCGGCCATGCTGGAGCACCGCCTTTAGTCGAGCAAATCGACCTCAGGACTTATTCTTTGTAAGCCTAGTACTTATTCTATCGGTCTATTTTGCTGAACCGCTCAGTTACGGGGACGTGAACACATCAGCATCGGTTGTAAAGCGATGTTGGGGGGGGGCAAACACAGACACACAAGCACACACACACACACACACACACACACACACACACACACACACACACATATATATATACATATATACGACAGGCTTCTTTCAGTTTCCGCCTACCAAATCCACTGACAAGGCTTTGGACGGCCCGAGGCTATAGTAGAAGACACTTGCCCAAGGTGACACGCAGTGGGACTGAACCCGGAACCATGTGCTTGGTAAGCAAGCTACTTACCACACAGCCACTCCTGCGCCTATTATTATGCCAATAATAAGTGCGCGAACTGGGTCTCTCTTATTTATTTATTTATTTATTTATCATAAGGCAGCGAGCTTGCAGAAACGCTAGCACGCCGTGCGAAATGCTTAGTAGTATTTCGTCTGTCTTTACGTTTAGAGTTCAAATTCCGCCGAGGTCGACTTTGCCTTTCATCTATTCGGGGTCGATAAATTAAGTACCAGTAGCGTACTGGGATCGATTTAATCGACTGATCCCCCTTCACAAATTTTCGGGCCTTGTGCTTAGAGTAGAAAAGATTATTTATCATTTTATTAATTATTTAGCCAATTAAACAAATCGATTGTCTGATTCATCATTCGGTCAATCAATCAATCAATTAATCAATCAAATGTAAATAGAGTTGAAAGGTGGAATTTTCATTCATGTAGTACTCAAAGACAAAGTCTTCAGTCATGACTACAATGAGACAGACTTAGAATACACCTCTTCATAGATGAAGCTAATATGGAAATATAAGTGGTGTATCATTTATATTAAACAACAAGAAATGTGTTACCAGCTTCCTTATAAAATGGCGTCTCCTGTATGCGTAAAAGTGTATATTGCTAAGATAATTTGTCAGAAGCGTAGTTTGAGGCCCCTGTCAAGATAAGCTTTGTATACAGTTCACAGCGAACACACACACACGCGCGCGCGCACACAAGCACATGCACATATAAGCCTATAGGCACACACGCACATACACCTACACACGCAGTATATACTGGTTGATGATGTCAGACGAAGATTTGCGAAGCTTGTTGTGCGCGTATTTTATTGCTCATAAGTCATGTTGTATACTGGTTTTATAGCTCATAATTCATGCTGCAAAGACGTTTAATTACGAATAACCCACGATGTATATAAATCCAGCTTTATTACATAACCATTTTTCATAAGAGGTCGGCGGTGTTTCAATGTACACTGCAAAAAAAAAAAAGAAAAGAATAATAATAAAAAAGACTACAGAAGCACTGAGAAAAAAAAAATCATGCATTTACAGTTAACTGTGGAAAATAACTCAATCTCGACGAAAGCAAGTTTTAAAAAAAGAAGCGGATAACACACTTGCGTACTCCCCCATCCACGCATATGTATATATATTTGTGTGTATAGTATGTGTAAATACGCGCACACACACATACATACACATGAATATATGTTCACCTGTCTATCTACATATCATATA
>NC_068984.1:136635846-136636814 GCF_001194135.2 Octopus bimaculoides | reverse complement strand
TATATATATATATATATATATATATTACGTATTTACATATATATATATATGTATATACACATGCATATATGGGTACAGGACGTGATAAAACACAAACAACATGAGATACGGAAACAACATGAAATACCAAAACATGGAATACGAACTATTTTTGCGAACAACGAAAGAAACAAATGGAAAACAAAACATACATACATATATATATACAATAATTTACATGTGTGTATATGTATGTATGTATGTGTGTATGTATGTATGTTCATGGACAGAAAGGGAGTCAGATAGATACAGATATACTCATTTGTGCATAACGTTGGACTGAGACACGAGCTCGTAAAAATAATACACCGTAGTATATATATATGTATACTTCCATTATACATGAGCACATAGAAACGCCTAAATTATAACACACGCACAAACACATGCGCGCATATACACACACAAGCACATACACAAGTTCATGTATATATATATATATATATATATATACAAGCTACAAATACAATCTAATGCGTAAAATTCGTATATATATTTGCACAAGGATACACATACACACACACACACACACACACACACACACATATATATATATATATAGATGCAATGAGGCATACGGCACTGAAAGACATATCGATAATTACACATTATTATAGATACAAACTGATATATATATATACATACACACAGCTATTCACTACAAGAATATATATATGCAAATATGCACAAATAAATAATGAAAAAATGTCGACTAAACAATCATTCGTAAATATATACACACCAAAACCCTTAGCTCGCTCAAATACATATATAGATGCCAACATACACAAACGTATATAGCAACAGGTTCAGACAGACATAAGTATGCACATAGACTAACGTTTACATAATCAACATGGACACTCGAGTATGTGTAAAACAAACATTAATCTTGTATAGAGAAAGTAATAAAAAAAAAATCATATATA
>NC_068984.1:136630119-136632906 GCF_001194135.2 Octopus bimaculoides | reverse complement strand
ATATATATAATGATGTAGCGTGCTATTGGTAATACATCATAACTCTAAATTTTCCTTTCAGCTTTTGTAAAAAAAATTAGCAAGCATGGAACTCGACCTGTTTCTGAAAACATCCGGAACACATATGGCTTGTTATTATGCAGAATTTCCGGTACAGCATAGTGGAGAGAAAAAAAGTTATAAGGAGCACAACTCATGATAAACACGCATATATACACGCATATATATTGTCTGGGTTGATTGATTTTCCTTAGGGAGTTAGAAATGAAGGTGAAACCCTAAAGATATAAAACGCAAGGGACCTAGAAATTGCATGTGAGAAAGTTAAAAAGAATATGTGTTTAAGGAAGGGTGGGGGACCATAAAATGAGTATGGAAAAGCTTAGTGCTGACAGTTTTAGGGTGTCATGAAATGATTTGCTATAAAGTCTATTGAGTGCAAAGAGTTTGATGAGAACGTAAATCCTCCCGGTAAAAGATTAAGTATTAATCTATTCATCCAATTGGTGGTGTAACCGTCTAGTTGTTTTGGACGATGCTTGTCAAAGTGTCGGTATTTCGTGAAGAATATTAATCTTTGCAGATATATATAACTCGTATATTTTTCTAGTATTTCTTTATAGACTACTTCTTTCTAGGATTTTTCACTTGATGTCAAAAGCAGAAGCCCGTTCTTTTAAACTCTTCACATAACTGTGTAGATCTTGCATTTCTCTTTCACTGAGCAACACGGTTGGGTGTCATACGGAGACGGATTACGTTTGCCTTTAAGAAGCATGACTTATGGAGTTTTGAGCGATTCAGCAATAACAAATGATTATTGGCGGTTATTGGAAGGATCAGGTTTGTCTGGTTGTGTATTTTTGATTGCGTTGTCTAATATATGAGACAATATTTTCTTGCAGTCAAAGCTCGTTTCTGTAATGGCACAGTTTAAAAAGGAGTACAATATGTGAACCTAGAATATGTGAGAGAATATCCAACTCAACCTCCGACGGCTAATACCATGCTGTACAAGTAAAAATTGATTTTACATACATATCAGTCATCTAACTTCGATCGGTGACTCTGTGAGTTTCAGAACTCCATTGTGTTTTCAAGTAGCTAAAGTGAGTTGATGAATCGCCGGTTCTATCAACTGTCAGTAATCCGCTAACTGGATTGTTTCACCCAAGACTGACCGTTGGCTGAAGAGACCCTTCCGCCCATACTGCGTCGTGTAGTTTCGCCGAATTAAGATCAATACGACTAACTTCACACCTGCCATGCTGCTTCCTATGACTTTAATGCAGAAATACTTTCTAAGACACGCGTTTGACAAAATAATGGATTCAGAAAAGCGATTAAATGGCTCAATCCACTTCATAAAAATAACATGGCTAAATTCGTTCTGTTATTATTAGGCTTAGCACATCCACACACACCCATACATGCATAGACACTGTCATGAAAAACTCCCAAATATTTTTTGAGAAATTAAAAAGTGATTTATGTTCAAACGGAAGTAAACACATTTTCTCTTTTCACCTTTTCACCTAAATACTGTGTCCAACTCTAAAATTGTTGGGATATGAAAAAATCTATTGTCAAGATTTTTATTTAGATCTTTGGTTACGAGACCCGTAAAAAGACGAAATTTTCGTACCGGAAACATACAAAAAAAAATCATTATAGTTTTGAAAACCTCAAGAACACAATGTATATTGTTCTTGAGAGTTACTCTCAGTGGACCTGTACGGTATTTATGCCTTCAATGGATTTTACATTTGTATATCGTGCTCATTGTGAGGTATCCAGCTTTTTAAAATAGTTTAATTCAACATAGTTACAACCATTTGAAAATTAGGGCATATTTTGCTGATTATATTTTTGCTCAAAAGCATAAATACTTATTAAGTGTCAAAATTTTCATTACACCAACTGCGACATGGTCACAGACGCCGCATCAAGACGGAGTTGGTGCAGAGAAAATTTCGTCACTAAATAATGTTTGATTGAAGTTGGGCGTTTTTGCGTACTTTTGAACGACAAATATACGTTTTCCAAGTTGTAATTTTTTTTAGTTCAACGTAGATCTTCAATAAAATCATTTGTCTGGAAAATACACCTCTGAAATATTTTTGTTTTCTGATTGAAAATAGTAGGCATTCATATTTAATACATAAACTGTAGGTTCCGACTGGTCTACTGTACAGAGTGAGTTGTACTACTATTTATCTATGGTTCATTTCAACGGAGGATGATAATTAACAGATACTGTAATAAAATTTTATTCTAAAAATAATGAAAACAAATCATAAAACAAGTTTAACAAAGAATATATAAGCCAGGTGAAAATTGGGAAAATTAATGTACGTAATTTTCACATTTAAGATAAGAATATATAATTAGGTAATTTGAATATTTATAAATTGTCGATCTAAACATAAGTAACATAAGTAACTGACAAATCTAATTTCATCAGCGTACTTCTTACAGAATTTGAGATATTTCTTTTGTGCATATTAATTAACTCTGATAACTAATATTTCCAGTATCGCTGTATTTGCGAATGTAATGTTAGCTGAAAACTGTCTTTTTCAAGAGTCTGCTACACAGACATAATAAATAGCATTTGATTTGTTAATAAAGAGAAAACATTCTCAGATGTGTGATATTTGCTACGTTGTTAAGTCAATTTGCATACCGAGTTATAAAATAAATGGGTTTAAAGAAACAGACCCAACACACACACACACACACACATACACACACACACACACACACACACACACACACACACACACA
>NC_068984.1:136628263-136629325 GCF_001194135.2 Octopus bimaculoides | reverse complement strand
CACACACACAACACACATAATATACATATACATATATACGACGGGCTTCTTTCAGTTTCCGTCTACCAAATCCACTCACCAGGCTTTGGTCGGCCCGCGGCTATAGTAGAAGGCATTTGCCTAAGGTGCTATGCAGTGGGACTGAACCGGGAAACATGTGGTTCGTAATCAAGCTACTTACCACACCACCACTCTTACGCCTATGATGAGATTCTGCGCAGAAATGTCGTCCATCAACTGAATGAGAGACGAGAAAGTTAAAACTTGGCGCATGCTGTATAACATTACATTAGATTGTCTTTCATTTATGGCCTGTTAAATTTGTTCACAAAGAGCCGGTACACCCTGCACACACACACACACACACACACAAACACACACACACACACACACACAAACACACACACACACACGCACACAAGCACACACACACACAAACACGGTGTGTATGTTTCTGTAGTTCTATATACGAAACATTAAAGTGCTCAAAGTTCACTTTTGAAGAAATGTGTAGAGTTTTGTATATGCACATTCGTTTTCGCATGGCGTCCATTATAGATAACTAAATCTATTTAGATTAACCCACCCCATCCCGCTTCCGGAAACAAGCGTGAAGCCGCAATATCGATTTACTGCTATAGTTACTAAATACATACATGCAGATAAATACATTCAGACTTACGAAGATTGGTTGTATTTCCCTCTGACCACCAAGAGACACGCGCGCGCACGCAAATACACACACACACACACACACACACACATACACACACACATGCCATAAACCATGATATATTGAAATGGGGAAAAAAATTGAGTGAAGAGAAAGGAACGTTGAAAATTACATATATATGCATACATATATATGTATATGTATGTGTGTGTGAGTGTGTGTGTGTATGTATATATGTATCTATATATATATATAAATATATATATATATGTATATACATTTATATGTATAAACATATATTTATATATTATATATATACACATATACATATATGTATACATTTATATGTATGTGTATATACAGATGTATATTATATATATATATATATA
>NC_068984.1:136627837-136628253 GCF_001194135.2 Octopus bimaculoides | reverse complement strand
ATGTGTGTGTGTGTGTGTGTGTGTACACATATACATATATGTATGTATATGTATATTTACAAATACATATGTATACACATAAATATATTCATGATGTGTGTATATATATGTGTGTGTGTGTATGTGTGTTAATGTACGTGTTTATGTCTGTATATGTACACACGTATGCATATGTGTATATGTGTGTATGTACGTATAAAGGTAGGAGATAAAGAAAGAATATGAGACGAAGGAAATGCGTGAGACTGAAAGAAAAATATATAGAGAGAAGGAAAAAATAAGAAGGAAATGTAACGAAATTTAAACAGCGAAAATGGATGGAGCTAGAACTACAGATCCATATACATATACACGTATAGGCATATACACTTTCATATATATACATATACATACATACATATATATATATATATATA